>NW_006256800.1:0-8023 GCF_000478725.1 Eutrema salsugineum | reverse complement strand
TATTCTGATCCAAAAAGGCACTATATTGACTAGGGGGATTTCTGAGAATAGAAATAAGAGGTAGTGACTTCTAAATGTGGATGGAGTCGCATCATTAACATGTTTTCTTATTCCTTTGCATACACCCAATCTCTCCTATGAAATTCTAAAAACTGGCACTCTCTTTAGGAAAAGTCATATTCTGATCCAAAATGGAACTATATTGACAACCGGGGTTCTGAGAATAGAAATAGGAGGTAGAGAATCCTAAATGTGGAAGGAGATGCATCATTTCAATGTTTTCTTATTCATTTGAATACACCCAATCTCTCCTATGAAAATCAGAAAACTGGGAATCTCTTTAGGAAAAGTCATATTCTGATCCAAAATGGCACTATATTGACAAGGGGGACTTCTGAGAATAGAAATAAGAAGTAGAGACTTCTAAATCTGGAAGGAGATGCATCATTTACATGTTTTCTTATTCCTTTGCATACACCCAATCTCTCCTATGAAAATCTAAAAACTGGCACTCTCTTTAGCAAAAGTCATATTCTGATCCAAAATGGAACTATATTGACAAGGGGGGTTCTGAGAATAGAAATAGGAGGTAGAGAACCCTAAATGTGGAAGGAGATGCATCATTTCAATGTTTTCTTATTCATTTGGATACACCCAATCTCTCCTATGAAAATCAGAAAACTGGGAAACTCTTTAGGAAAACTCATATTCTGATCCAAAATGGCACTATATTGACAACGGGGACTTCTGTGAATAGAAATAAGAAGTAGAGACTTCTAAATGCTGAAGGAGATGCATCATTTACATGTTTTCTTATTCCTTTGGATACACCCAATCTCTCCTATGAAAATCTAAAAACTGGCACTCTCTTTAGGAAAAGTCATATTCTGATCCAAAATGGAACTATATTGACAAAGGGGACTTCTGTGAATAGAAATAAGAAGTAGAGACTTCTAAATGCGGAAGGAGATACATCATTTACATGTTTTCTTATTCCTTTGGATACACCCAATCTCTCCTATGAAAATCTAAAAACTGGCACTCTCTTTAGGAAAAGTCATATTCTGATCCAAAATGGAACTATATGTTGGATTTTTCATATTAAGAGAGTTTCTTGAGAGAGTTTGCGTGAGATATGAGAGAATAAGAGATTGTGAAAGAGAAGAATACTTTCTCATTAATTCATTTTGTCGGCTACAAAGAGACATAAATAGGTTACAAACTAGGTTAAGAGAGACTCCATTCTCGTAGAGAGATAAGGCTACACGTGACTACTACAGACGAGTTTTCTCTTGGATCAAGCTGATAGCGACCTGACCTAACGGTCATATGCGCTGATCCAAGACACGCGCGGGACCACTTGTACGGACAAGGGGAAATCTTCTAGCGCCTAACTCTTGAACTCTTGGGCTTCTCTTCCTTTATTGTCTATGGGCCGCCTTATCCAGGAACACATTTCTGGACTTAGCTCAATACTCCCCCTCAAGCTTAACCACAGGAAGCGAAGGTTAAGCTTGGAGACTCATGGAGCACTACCTCGTTAAAAACCTTAGTACATAAAACCTCATGGGATAAAACTGTACTAAGGGAAAAAGAGTATAGCGTCCATGAGTTGGAGGAGCTCAAGCGAAGGAGATATCTACAAGCCCAAGTTTGCCATATATGCGATCACAAACTTTAAGGCTTGTAGCTTTGGTGAAGATATCAGCTAGTTGGTCTTCACTCCGAGTGTAACAAGGTAGAATGGTTCCATCTTCTATCTTCTGTCTGACCTTATGACAGTCTACCTCAATATGCTTGGTTCTTTCATGAAAAACTGAGTTATTGGCGATGTGTATGGCCGCTTGATTGTCACAATGAAAGGTCATGGGACTTGAGGACTCAATGTTGAGATCTTTGAGGAGTGCTTTGAGCCAAGTGAGTTCGTTTGACAGCTTCTTCATGGCTCTATATTCGGATTCAGCACTTGAACAAGAGACCACCTTCTGCTTCTTAGTCTTCCAAGTTACTAGATTGCCACCAATGAAAGTACAGTATCCGGTTGTAGATCTTCTATCATTCCTGTCTCCAGCCCAATCAGCATCACAATAGCCAACTATCTCGGTGCTTTCATTCTTTCCCATCCAGATGCCTTGTCCTGATGAGCCTTTGAGGTATCTCAATATGCGTTCCACCATATTCCAATGCTGTACTGTAGGCTTTTGCATATGTTGGCTCACCTGGTTCACAGCAAAGCAAAGATCAGGTCTAGTTAATGTTAAATAGATGAGTTTACCTACCAGCCTGCGGTATTTGAGGATGTCTTTGAACGGCTCATGTGTGTGCTCCCCCTTTCGATCGACCTGAAAGCCCTCTTCAAGTGGTGTCTTTGCTGGCTTAGCATCAAGGTAACCTGTTTCACTCAAAAGGTCCAGAATATACTTTCTTTGAGACAAGAAGAGGCCATCCTCAAAGCGGCACACTTCTATACCAAGAAAGTATTTGAGTTCACCAAGGTCTTTAATATCAAAAACTGACTTGAGAAATTCTTTAGTGGATTCGATACCTGCCTTGTTGTCTCCTGAGATGATTAGATCATCAACATAGATGAGAACAACAACGATACCTTGAGGACTTTGAAGAGTGAACAATGTATGATCTGATTCTGATTTCTTGAAACCATGGTCCCTGAGAGTGAAACTTAGCTTGTGATACCAAGCCCGTGGGGACTGTTTGAGTCCATAGATGGCTTTGCGAAGCCTTAAGACTTTGCCAGGGGTCACCGTGTCTTCAAGGCCAGGGGGAGGCTTCATGTAGACCTCCTCCTCAAGTTCTCCTTGTAAGAATGCATTCTTAACATCCATCTGCCACAATTCCCAAGATAGATTAGTGGCCAAAGAGAGCACTACTCTTACCGTCTTAAGGTTGGCTACAGGGGCAAAGGTATCGGTATAGTCATCTCCATAGGTTTGGGTAAATCCTCTTGCTACAAGCCTAGCTTTGTGCCTCTCGATATCCCCATTGCTCTTGTACTTAATAGTAAAGACCCATTTAGAGCTGACAGCTTTCTTTCCGATTGGTAAATCTGCTTCGTCCCACGTATGGTTCCTCTCCATAGCTTCCTTTTCGTCTGTGATGGCATGAATCCATACTTCCTTATCCTTAGCTTCTTCATAGCTGCTAGGAATCTCATGAAGCTCAATTTGGCCGAGAAAAACTCTATGTTCTGTGGGCATAAGGGCGATCGAACAAGTGACTTGAGCCGGATGAGCAACCGCCATGTTGTTGTAGTAAACTCTTGTGTTTACCCAATTGGAGGGATCTTTCTTGAGTCTTGTACTACGTCTTAGAGGTAGAACGCTGCTGCCTGAAGCCACCGTATCGCTTGTCTCAAGACTAGGCTCATCATCTACCGAGAGCGTCTCTTCTTGGTGTAAAGTTGGCTCTGGATCTTGTTCTTGATCCGAGTCAACCTTTATTGGATCAGACCCTCCATCGGATGATTGAGTTGCGGCTTGAGGTATAGGATCAGCAGGGGAACTCTGGTTTACTCCTGAGGGTTCTTGTTGGCTCTGAAGAGGAGTGGTATTGCCTAGATGATCCAGTAGAAATCGTAAGCTAGTGGCCCTATCACCTGGTGAGTTGGAGAGATCCTTAAGGCTTGCCCAGTCCTTGTTGCTGTAATATCCTTGATGCTCTAAAAACTTGACGTCTCTAGACACAAATGTCTTATTTGTAGAGGGGTCAAAGCACTTGTAACCCTTTTGCGTGATAGAATAGCCCAAGAAGATACATCTTGTGCTCTTAGCTTCGAGTTTATTCCTCTGCTCTCCTGGTATAAACACAAAACAAACACATCCAAATACTCTTAGGTGATCAATTGATGGCTTTGCTTTGTTAAGTACCTCGAAAGGAGAAGCGTCATGCAAGACTCGTGTTGGTATTCGATTAATAAGGTAGCAAGCTGCCATCACCGCATCTCCCCAAAACCTTTTAGGCACATTAGTGTGAAACATCATTGAGCGAGCCACTTCCATAAGGTGTCTATTCTTTCTTTCAGCCACACCATTTTGTTGTGGAGTGTATGGACAACTGGTTTGATGTAAAATGCCATGCTTAGTCAAATGTTCTCTGAACCGTTGACTAGTGTACTCTCCTCCATTATCTGACCTTAAAATTTTTATCTTGGCATGAAAATGGTTAGTAACATAGTTTTGGAAGTTGAGAAATGCATCATACACACGGTCTTTAGATGGAAGTAAAGTAAGCCAAGTGTATTTTGATTTCTCATCTATGAATGTCACAAAGTACTTATTATTATCTCTAGACATGCAAGGAGAGGTCCAAACATCAGAGTGAACTAAGTCAAAGCATTTTTCATAAATAGTGGTTGATTTTGGAAATACATTCTTGCAGTGTTTACCAAGAATACAAGCCTCACAACTCAAATGATCAAAACAGACCTTAGGTAACATTAATTCAAGTGCACGAGAATGGGGATGCCCTAATCTAGCGTGCCAAATAGCATTAAAACTAGCAGAAAAACAGTGACTAGGTGAGATAGATGCAAGGGTGCTTGGTGATGAATCTTCAAGAACATAAAGCTCATCTTTAACTCCACCCTTTCCGAGAACTTTGCCATTCTTAATATCCTGAAAATGAACATCATTAGGCCCAAAAATGGCTCTACAATTCAAATCTTGAGTAGCTTTTCTAACAGACATGAGATTTGATGTAAACTTAGGCATAAAGAATGCTTTAGAGTTCTTCTCAAATAAGTTCAAGTTGCCAATACCCTCAATAGGAATTTTATCACCATTCGCAATAATCACTTTACCTAAAGCCGGTTTAATATCTTTAAGCAATTGTGAATTACTAATCATATGGTGTGAAGCACCTGAGTCTATGATAATATCATTACTAGACTTTTGAGTAAAGAAAGTGATACCAGACTCCTTTAAGGAGGCAATGGCTTTGATGACCGCTTCCAAGTCGGCTTTCCTCACATAGTCAGTGATTTCTTGAGGATTAGATGAGCCACCTTGACTTGAGACACCCGAGTACTCATGAGCAGCATTAGCTTTGGAATCTTTGAACTTGCTTGGCTTGAGATGCGGGTGCAAGATCCAGCATTTGTCTTTGGTATGACCCTTCTTCTTGCAATGGTCACAAGTCCACTGTCTCTTGTCCTCTGGCTTGTAAGCTCCCTTGTTGGCTGTGGGAAGGTCTCCTTTACCGCCAAAGAGTCCACACGAACCTTGTTCCTTTTGTATGCGAGCGCATACCTCTTCTAGGCTTGGGAGTTTATCTTCACGTAGGATGTGCTTAACAAGGTCATTGAAGATCGGGTTTAGAGTGAGCAATAGGCCAAAGACCTTATCTTGTTCACGCCTTGCATTAAGCACCAGGGGATCGGTTGTAGCTGGCCTGAGCATCTCGAACTCGGCCCATAAGGATCTAAACTTCCCAAAGTGCTGAGTAAATTCCATATCGTTTTGGCTGAGCTCATTGATCGCCTTCTTGACTTCAAAAACTCGGCTTAAGTTTGTGTCATTGCCGTACACGTTCTTGAGAGTTTCCCACAGAGCTTTAGCCGTCTCACAGTAGGAGTAAGCTTCAAGAATCGCCGGATCTAGAGAGTTCTGGATGAGGCCAAGCACCGTCTGGTCTTCTTGGAACCACTTGGTCTCCTCAGCAACGAGCTCTTCGCTCTTCTTCTCATCTTGAGTGCTTTCCTTTGGTGATTTGTCTTCCAAGACATGATTCCAAAGGCCTCGGCCACAAAGGGCTGTCTTAGTGGTTCTAGACCACAAAAGGTAGTTAACTCCCTTAAGAGTAACTGGAATAACAACCGTTTTGGTGTTCTCCATGAGAAACACAAAGAAAAGAGATGAACGAGGTGTAGAATCAAGAAAGAAAGAGAACAAGAATGAAGAATAAGTAACCGGGTGGAAACGAGAGATTTAAGAGACTAAGGAACGAGATTTAGAGTGTAAGTGGAAGAGATTTAAAGATCATTGCTCTGATACCATGTTGGATTTTTCATATTAAGAGAGTTTCTTGAGAGAGTTTGCGTGAGATATGAGAGAATAAGAGATTGTGAAAGAGAAGAATACTTTCTCATTAATTCATTTTGTCGGCTACAAAGAGACATAAATAGGTTACAAACTAGGTTAAGAGAGACTCCATTCTCGTAGAGAGATAAGGCTACACGTGACTACTACAGACGAGTTTTCTCTTGGATCAAGCTGATAGCGACCTGACCTAACGGTCATATGCGCTGATCCAAGACACGCGCGGGACCACTTGTACGGACAAGGGGAAATATCTTCTAGCGCCTAACTCTTGAACTCTTGGGCTTCTCTTCCTTTATTGTCTATGGGCCGCCTTATCCAGGAACACATTTCTGGACTTAGCTCAATAGTATGCAAAGGAATAAGAAAACATGTAAATGATGCATCTCCTTCCACATTTAGAAGTCTCTACTTCTTATTTCTATTCTCAGAAGTCCCCCTTGTCAATATAGTGCCATTTTGGATCAGAATATGACTTTTCCTAAAGAGAATCCCAGTTTTCTGATTTTCATAGGAGAGATTGGGTGTATCCAAATGAATAAGAAAACATGTAAATGATGCATCTCCTTCCACATTTTGGATTCTCTACTTCTTATTTCTATTCTCAGAAGTCCCCCTTGTCAATATAGTGCCATTTTGGATCAGAATATGACTTTTCCTAAAGAGAGTGCCAGTTTTTAGATTTTCATAGGAGAGATTGGGTGTATCCAAAGGAATAAGAAAACATGTAAATGATGCATCTCCTTCCCCATTTAGAAGTCTCTACTTCTTATTTCTATTCACAAAAGTCCCCTTTGTCAATATAGTTCCATTTTGGGTCAGAATATGACTTTTCCTAAAGAGAGTGTCAGTTTTTAGAATTTCATAGGAGAGATTGGGAGTATGCAAAGGAATAAGAAAACATGTAAATGATGCATCTCCTTCCACATTTAGAAGTCTCTACTTCTTATTTCTATTCTCAGAAGTCCCCCTTGTCAATATAGTGCCATTTTGGATCAGAATATGACTTTTCCTAAAGAGAGTGCCAGTTTTTAGAATTTCATAGGAGAGATTGGGTGTATGCAAAGGAATAAGAAAACATGTAAATGATGCATCTCCTTCCACATTTAGAAGTCTCTACTTCTTAATTCTATTCACAAAAGTCCCTTTGTCAATATAGTTCCATTTGGGTCAGAATATGACTTTTCCTAAAGAGAGTGCCAGTTTTTAGAATTTCATAGGAGAGATTGGGTGTATGCAAAGGAATAAGAAAACATGTAAATGATGCATCTCCTTCCACATTTAGAAGTCTCTACTTCTTATTTCTATTCTCAGAAGTCCCCCTTGTCAATATAGTGCCATTTTGGATCAGAATATGACTTTTCCTAAACAGAGTGCCAGTTTTTAGATTTTCATAGGAGAGATTGGGTGTATCCAAAGGAATAAGAAAACATGTAAATGATGCATCTCCTTCCACATTTAGAAGTCTCAACTTCTTATTTCTATTCTCAGAAGTCCCCCTTGTCAATATAGTGCCATTTTGGATCAGAATATGACTTTTCCTAAAGAGAGTGCCAGTTTTTAGATTTTCATAGGAGAGATTGGGTGTATCCAAAGGAATAAGAAAACATGTAAATGATGCATCTCCTTCCCCATTTAGAAGTCTCTACTTCTTATTTCTATTCTCAGAAGTCCCCCTTGTCAATATAGTGCCATTTTGGATAAGAATATAACTTTTCCTAAAGAGAGTCCCATTTTCTGATTTTCATATGAGAGATTGGGTGTATCCAAAGGAATAAAAAAACATGTAAGTGATGCATCTCCTTCCACATTTAGGATTCTCTACTTCCTATTTCTATTCTAGAACTCCCCCTTGTCAATATAGTGCCATTTTGTATCAGAACATGACTTTTCCTAAAGAGAGTGCCAGTTTTTAAATTTTCATAGGAAAGATTGGGTGTATCCAAAGGAATAAGAAAACATGTAAATGA
>NW_006256801.1:0-8043 GCF_000478725.1 Eutrema salsugineum | reverse complement strand
TCTTTTACTAGAAAGAGTCCCTGTTTTCTGATTTTCATAGGAGAATTGAGGTGTATCTAAAGGAATTAGAAAACATGGAAAGGATGCATCTCCTTCCACATTTAGCAGTTTCTACCTCTTATTTCAAGTCTCAAAACTCCCACTTGTCAATATAATGCCAATTGGGATCAGAATTTGACTTTTACTAGAAAGAGTACCACTTATTTCAAGTCTCAAAACTCCCACTTGTCAATATAATGCCAATTCGGATCAGAATATGTCTTTTACTGGAAACCTTCCACAGTTTTCTGATTTTCATAGGAGAATTGAGGTGTATCTAAAGGAATTAGAAAACATGTAAATGAGGCATCTCCTTCCACATTTAGTAGTGTCTACCTCTTATTTCAAGTCTCAAAACTCCCACTTGTCAGTATAATGCCAATTGGGATCAGAATATGAGTTTTACTAGAAAGAGTCCCAGTTTTCTAATTTTCATAGGAGATTTTAGGAGTATCTAAAGGAATTAAAAAACTTGGAAATGATGCATCTCCTTCCACATTTAGTAGTGTCTACATCTTATTTCAAGTCTCAAAACGCCCACTTGTCAATATAATGCCAATTGGGATCAGAATATGACTTTTACTAGAATGAGTCCCTGTTTTTTGATTTTCATAGGAGAATTGAGGTGTATCTAAAGGAATTAGAAAACATGGAAATGAAGCATCTCCTTCCACATTTAGTAGTGTATACCACTTATTTCAAGTCTCAAAACTCCCACTTGTCAATATAATGCCAATTTCGGATCAGAATATGTCTTTTACTGGAAACCTTCCACAGTTTTCTGATTTTCATAGGAGAATTTAGGTGTATCTAAAGGAATTAGAAAACATGGAAATGATGCATCTCCTTCCACATTTAGCAGTGTGTACCTCTTATTTCAAGTCTCAAAACTCCCACTTGTCAATATAATGCCAATTGGGATCAGAATATGACTTTTACTAGAATGAGTCCCTGTTTTTTGATTTTCATAGGAGAATTTAGGTGTATCTAAAGGAATTAGAAAACATGGAAATGATGCATCTCCTTCCACATTTAGCAGTGTGTACCTCTTATTTCAAGTCTCAAAACTCCCACTTGTCAATATAATGCCAATACGTGCCCGGAGAAGGCGGTTACTAGAAAGAATCCCAGTTTTCTGATTTTCATAGGTGATTTGAGGTGTATCTAAAGGAATTAGAAAACTTGGAAATGACGCATCTCCTTCGACATTTAGTAGTGTCTACATCTTATTTCAAGTCTCAAAACGCCCACTTGTCAATATAATGCCAGTTGGGATCAGAATATGACTTTTACTAGAATGAGTCCCTGTTTTTTGATTTTCATAGGAGAATTGAGGTGTATCTAAAGGAATTAGAAAACATGTAAATGATACATCTGCTTCCACATTTAGTAGTGTCTACCTCTTATTTCAAGTCTCAAAACTCCCACTTGTCAATATAATGCCAATTGGGATCAGAATATGACTTCTACTGGAAAGAGTCCCAGTTTTGTGATTTTCATAGGAGATTTGAGGTGTATCTAAAGGAATTAGAAAACTTGGAAATGAAGCATCTCCTTCCACATTTAGTAGTGTATACCACTTATTTCAAGTCTCAAAACTCCCACTTGTCAATATAATGCCAATTCGGATCAGAATATGTCTTTTACTGGAAACCTTCCATAGTTTTCTGATTTTCATAGGAGATTTGAGGTGTATCTAAAGGAATTAGAGAACTTGAAAATGAAGCATCTCCTTCCACATTTAGTAGTGTATACCTCTTATTTCAAGTCTTAAAACTCTCACTTGTCAATATAATGTTAATTGGGATCAGAATATGACTTTTACTAGAAAGAATCCCAGTTTTCTGATTTTCATCGGAGATTTGAGGTGTATCTAAAGGAATTAGAAAACTTGGAAATTGATGCATCTCCTTCGACATTTAGTAGTTGTCTACATCTTTATTTTCAAGTCTCAAAACGCCCACTTGTCAATATAATGCCAATTGGGATCAGAATATGACTTTTACTAGAATGAGTCCCTGTTTTTTGATTTTCATAGGAGAATTGAGGTGTATCTAAAGGAATTAGAAAACATGTAAATGATACATCTGCTTCCACATTTAGTAGTGTCTACCTCTTATTTCATGTCTCAAAACTCCCACTTGTCAATATAATGCCAATTAGAATCAGAATATGACTTTTACTGGAAAGAGTCCCAGTTTTGTGATTTTCATAGGAGATTTGAGGTGTATCTAAAGGAATTAGAAAACTTGGAAATGAAGCATCTCCTTCCACATTTAGTAGTGTATACCACTTATTTCAAGTCTCAAAACTCCCACTTGTCAATATAATGCCAATCGGATCAGAATATGTCTTTTACTGGAAACCTTCCACAGTTTTCTGATTTTCATAGGAGAATTGAGGTGTATCTAAAGGAATTAGAAAACATGGAAATGATGCATCTCCTTCCACATTTAGCAGTGTCTACCTCTTATTTCAAGTCTCAAAACTCCCACTTGTCAATATAATGCCAATTGGGATCAGAATATGACTTTTACTAGAAAGAATCCCAGTTTTCTGATTTTCATAGGTGATTTGAGGTGTATCTAAAGGAATTAGAAAACTTGGAAATGACGCATCTCCTTCGACATTTAGTAGTGTCTACATCTTATTTCAAGTCTCAAAACGCCCACTTGTCAATATAATGCCAGTTGGGATCAGAATATGACTTTTACTAGAATGAGTCCCTGTTTTTTGATTTTCATAGGAGAATTGAGGTGTATCTAAAGGAATTAGAAAACATGTAAATGATACATCTGCTTCCACATTTAGTAGTGTCTACCTCTTATTTCAAGTCTCAAAACTCCCACTTGTCAATATAATGCCAATTGGGATCAGAATATGACTTCTACTGGAAAGAGTCCCAGTTTTGTGATTTTCATAGGAGATTTGAGGTGTATCTAAAGGAATTAGAAAACTTGGAAATGAAGCATCTCCTTCCACATTTAGTAGTGTATACCACTTATTTCAAGTCTCAAAACTCCCACTTGTCAATATAATGCCAATTCGGATCAGAATATGTCTTTTACTGGAAACCTTCCACAGTTTTCTGATTTTCATAGGAGATTTGAGGTGTATCTAAAGGAATTAGAGAACTTGAAAATGAAGCATCTCCTTCCACATTTAGTAGTGTATACCTCTTATTTCAAGTCTTAAAACTCTCACTTGTCAATATAATGTTAATTGGGATCAGAATATGACTTTTACTAGAAAGAATCCCAGTTTTCTGATTTTCATCGGAGATTTGAGGTGTATCTAAAGGAATTAGAAAACTTGGAAATGATGCATCTCCTTCGACATTTAGTAGTGTCTACATCTTATTTCAAGTCTCAAAACGCCCACTTGTCAATATAATGCCAATTGGGATCAGAATATGACTTTTACTAGAATGAGTCCCTGTTTTTTGATTTTCATAGGAGAATTGAGGTGTATCTAAAGGAATTAGAAAACATGTAAATGATACATCTGCTTCCACATTTAGTAGTGTCTACCTCTTATTTCATGTCTCAAAACTCCCACTTGTCAATATAATGCCAATTAGAATCAGAATATGACTTTTACTGGAAAGAGTCCCAGTTTTGTGATTTTCATAGGAGATTTGAGGTGTATCTAAAGGAATTAGAAAACTTGGAAATGAAGCATCTCCTTCCACATTTAGTAGTGTATACCACTTATTTCAAGTCTCAAAACTCCCACTTGTCAATATAATGCCAATTCGGATCAGAATATGTCTTTTACTGGAAACCTTCCACAGTTTTCTGATTTTCATAGGAGAATTGAGGTGTATCTAAAGGAATTAGAAAACATGGAAATGATGCATCTCCTTCCACATTAGCAGTGTCTACCTCTATTTCAAGTCTCAAAACTCCCACTTGTCAATATAATGCCAATTGGGATCAGAATATGAACTTTTACTAGAAAGAATCCCAGTTTTCTGATTTTCATAGGAGATTTGAGGTGTATCTAAAGGAATTAGAAAACTTGGAAATGATGCATCTCCTTCGACATTTAGTAGTGTCTACATCTTATTTCAAGTCTCAAAACGCCCACTTGTCAATATAATGCCAGTTGGGATCAGAATATGACTTTTACTAGAATGAGTCCCTGTTTTTTGATTTTCATAGGAGAATTGAGGTGTATCTAAAGGAATTAGAAAACATGTAAATGATACATCTGCTTCCACATTTAGTAGTGTCTACCTCTTATTTCAAGTCTCAGAACTCCCACTTGTCAATATAATGCCAATTGGGATCAGAATATGACTTTTACTAGAAAGAGTCCCACTTATTTCAAGTCTCAAAGCTCGCACTTGTCAATATAATGCCAATTCGGATCAGAATATGTCTTTTACTGGAAAAAGTCCCAGTTTTCTGATTTTCATAGGAGATTTGAGGTGTATCTAAAGGAATTAGAGAACTTGAAAATGAAGCATCTCCTTCCGCATTTAGTAGTGTATACCTCTTATTTCAAGTCTTAAAACTCTCACTTGTCAATATAATGTTAATTGGGATCAGAATATGACTTTTACTAGAAAGAATCCCAGTTTTCTGATTTTCATCGAAGATTTGAGGTGTATCTAAAGGAATTAGAAAACTTGGAAATGATGCATCTCCTTCGACATTTAGTAGTGTCTACATCTTATTTCAAGTCTCAAAACGCCCACTTGTCAATATAATGCCAATTGGGATCAGAATATGACTTTTACTAGAATGAGTCCCTGTTTTTTGATTTTCATAGGAGAATTGAGGTGTATCTAAAGGAATTAGAAAACATGTAAATGATACATCTGCTTCCACATTTAGTAGTGTCTACCTCTTATTTCATGTCTCAAAACTCCCACTTGTCAATATAATGCCAATTAGAATCAGAATATGACTTTTACCGGAAAGAGTCCCAGTTTTGTGATTTTCATAGGAGATTTGAGGTGTATCTAAAGGAATTAGAAAACTTGGAAATGAAGCATCTCCTTCCACATTTAGTAGTGTATACCACTTATTTCAAGTCTCAAAACTCCCACTTGTCAATATAATGCCAATTCGGATCAGAATATGTCTTTTACTGGAAACCTTCCACAGTTTTCTGATTTTCATAGGAGAATTGAGGTGTATCTAAAGGAATTAGAAAACATGGAAATGATGCATCTCCTTCCACATTTAGCAGTGTCTACCTCTTATTTCAAGTCTCAAAACTCCCACTTGTCAGTATAATGCGAGTTGGGATCAGAATATGAGTTTTACTAGAAAGAGTCCCAGTTTTCTAATTTTCATAGGAGATTTTAGGAGTATCTAAAGGATATAAAAAACTTGGAAATGATGCATCTCCTTCCACATTTAGTAGTGTCTACCTCTTATTTCAAGTCTCAAAACTCGCACTTGTCAATATAATGCCAATTTGGATCAGAATATGTCTTTTACTGGAAAGAGTCCCTGTTTTCTGATTTTCATAGGAGAATTGAGGTGTATCTAAGGGAATTAGAAAACATGGAAAGGATGCATCTCCTTCCACATTTAGCAGTTTCTACCTCTTATTTCAAGTCTCAAAACTCCCACTTGTCAATATAATGCCAATTGGGATCAGAATATGACTTTTACTAGAAAGAGTCCCACTTATTTCAAGTCTCAAAGCTCGCACTTGTCAATATAATGCCAATTCGGATCAGAATATGTCTTTTACTGGAAAAAGTCCCAGTTTTCTGATTTTCATAGGAGATTTGAGGTGTATCTAAAGGAATTAGAGAACTTGAAAATGAAGCATCTCCTTCCACATTTAGTAGTGTATACCTCTTATTTCAAGTCTTAAAACTCTCACTTGTCAATATAATGTTAATTGGGATCAGAATATGACTTTTACTAGAAAAAATCCCAGTTTTCTGATTTTCATCGGAGATTTGAGGTGTATCTAAAGGAATTAGAAAACTTGGAAATGATGCATCTCCTTCGACATTTAGTAGTGTCTACATCTTATTTCAAGTCTCAAAACGCCCACTTGTCAATATAATGCCAGTTGGGATCAGAATATGACTTTTACTAGAATGAGTCCCTGTTTTTTGATTTTCATAGGAGAATTGAGGTGTATCTAAAGGAATTAGAAAACATGTAAATGATACATCTGCTTCCACATTTAGTAGTGTCTACCTCTTATTTCAAGTCTCAGAACTCCCACTTGTCAATATAATGCCAATTGGGATCAGAATATGACTTTTACTGGAAAGAGTCCCAGTTTTGTGATTTTCATAGATGATTTGAGGTGTATCTAAAGGAATTAGAAAACTTGGAAATGAAGCATCTCCTTCCACATTTAGTAGTGTATACCTCTTATTTCAAGTCTCAAAACTCCCACTTGTCAATATAATGCCAATTGGGATTAGAATATGACTTCTACTAGAAAGACTCCCAGTTTTCTGATTTTCATAGGAGAATTGAGGTGTATATAAAGGAATTAGAAAACATGGAAATGAGGCATCTCCTTCCACATCTAGTCTACCTCTTATTTCAAGTCTCAAAACTCCCACTTGTCAGTATAATGCAGTTGGGATCAGAATATGAGTTTTACTAGAAAGAGTCCCAGTTTTCTAAGTTTCATAGGAGATTTTAGGAGTATCTAAAGGAATTAAAAAACTTGGAAATGATGCATCTCCTTCCACATTTAGTAGTGTCTACCTCTTATTTCAAGTTTCAAAACTTGCACTTGTCAATATAATGCCAATTTGGATCAGAATATGACTTTTACTAGAATGAGTCCCTGTTTTTTGATTTTCATAGGAGAATTGAGGTGTATCTAAAGGAATTAGAAAACATGTAAATGATACATCTGCTTCCACATTTAGTAGTGTCTACCTCTTATTTCATGTCTCAAAACTCCCACTTGTCAATATAATGCCAATTAGAATCAGAATATGACTTTTACTGGAAAGAGTCCCAGTTTTGTGATTTTCATAGGAGATTTGAGGTGTATCTAAAGGAATTAGAAAACTTGGAAATGAAGCATCTCCTTCCACATTTAGTAGTGTATACCACTTATTTCAAGTCTCAAAACTCCCACTTGTCAATATAATGCCAATTCGGATCAGAATATGTCTTTTACTGGAAACCTTCCACAGTTTTCTGATTTTCATAGGAGAATTGAGGTGTATCTAAAGGAATTAGAAAACATGGAAATGATGCATCTCCTTCCACATTTAGCAGTGTATACATCTTATTTCAAGTCTCAAAACTCCCACTTGTCAATATAATGCCAATTGGGATCAGAATATGACTTTTACTAGAAAGAATCCCAGTTTTCTGATTTTCATAGGTGATTTGAGGTGTATCTAAAGGAATTAGAAAACTTGGAAATGACGCATCTCCTTCGACATTTAGTAGTGTCTACATCTTATTTCAAGTCTCAAAACGCCCACTTGTCAATATAATGCCAGTTGGGATCAGAATATGACTTTTACTAGAATGAGTCCCTGTTTTTTGATTTTCATAGGAGAATTGAGGTGTATCTAAAGGAATTAGAAAACATGTAAATGATACATCTGCTTCCACATTTAGTAGTGTCTACCTCTTATTTCAAGTCTCAAAACTCCCACTTGTCAATATAATGCCAATTGGGATCAGAATATGACTTCTACTGGAAAGAGTCCCAGTTTTGTGATTTTCATAGGAGATTTGAGGTGTATCTAAAGGAATTAGAAAACTTGGAAATGAAGCATCTCCTTCCACATTTAGTAGTGTATACCACTTATTTCAAGTCTCAAAGCTCCCACTTGTCAATATAATGCCAATTCGGATCAGAATATGTCTTTTACTGGAAACCTTCCACAGTTTTCTGATTTTCATAGGAGATTTGAGGTGTATCTAAAGGAATTAGAGAACTTGAAAATGAAGCATCTCCTTCCACATTTAGTAGTGTATACCTCTTATTTCAAGTCTTAAAACTCTCACTTGTCAATATAATGTTAATTGGGATCAGAATATGACT
>NW_006256802.1:0-8061 GCF_000478725.1 Eutrema salsugineum | reverse complement strand
TTATAGGTACTACCTGCGGCAGCAGTTACAGTTCTTCTTTCCTTCGGGACATTTGCTGCCTAGGCAACTCACGTCTTCCTCCGCCATCTCTCTTGCATTATGATAACACCGTATTTTGACCACTTTTATGGATCGTTTTGAAATACTTTTTCTATGTTTTTAATTGCTTTTAAGTACTTTTATTACGTTTTTCTAGTATTTGTAGTTCCAAGACTCTTTTCAGGTAACTTAGGGAAAAACTTAACAAAATGGATAGAAAACCAGATTTCAGCTCAGAGTCAAACCGTCAAAAGTTCACCCCTGATTGAAGGCCTTCTCACCGTCTGATCCAGCTCAAATTTGGAGACCTTAAAGATGGAAGTATCAGCTTTCCAGTGCACTTTACAGCTTGGCAATCCAACGGTTCAATCAAAAGATACGCGAAGAGAAAAATGTCTTGTAAACCAGCCGGCAAGCACTTCCACCCGCGGCCAAACACTCATTCCCCGCGGTCAGGAGCATCCCGACCGCGGCAAACTATACATTCCCCGCGGTCACAGCACTCCCGACCGCGGCCATCAAACTCCGAGCCCAAAAGCCCATTTCTGAAGCCCACAATGATTCCCTCATTTGGAGAAACCCTAAGTGACGTCCAGAGAGGTCTTGAGCACTATAAATACATGTCTTATGAACCCTAAACGAGAGAGAACCGATCAGCCACCGAAATAATTACTTCATATTTTTATTGTTTTTGCTTTAGCTTTTAGGGAGAGAGAGATTTGTTCTCTTGAACCCTTGTTCTTTCTTTTTCAATTTGGGTTTCTATTCTACTTCTTAATACTATGTCTTTGATTTCGTTCATTATGTCTGAGTAGTTTTATTGTTGGGATTAAGGGATTTTCGATGGGGATTTATATGTTCGATGAGGATTCCATGAGCTTTTGAGCCGAATCTTAGAACTTTTTCTTCTGAATTCGTTTTTACTGCATGAGAGTAGCGTTATGAACTACAATCTGATCCAAATGCTTGGTGACACGAAAGTGTTCATCAGGTATCAGATCTAGTTTGGGAGAGCAAAACAAACAGAGGAGTGGAAACCTACCTATGGGCGATTTGTGAATTAGGACGAGTCTTAAACATAATGCATCTCTTCTCTTCCAGGGCCAGAGTGGAAACCTACTGGTCAGGGTTGAGAGAGATAGTTGTCTATGATCACGACAGTGGCGTATTCATACGTCCGTGACTCCAGTTCGAAAAGTTTAAGCTAAGATCTTATCAATTTTACTCTCTAGCAATGTTTTGAATCGTTCGTACCCCTGAGAAAACTTCCCTGAAGCCCAACGCCTTCTTCCTTATTGATTTACACCGATTTTCTTTCAAGCTTTAGTTCAATATTGTCTTTCCTTTTTAGTTCATTTTCATTTAAGCATTAGAATATCCGTTTTTATTCTTTTTAGCCATTTTCGTTAAGTTTAGTTATTACGTCATTTAATTCCTGTATTCTCTTTTAATATTTCGTTTTTTTCTTACATTTTAAACACACTACCAAACCCCCACAAAACCGTTTTTGTTCTAGACTTCCTTACTTTAACTTATTTCAAAGGCTTTTTGCAGGAAAAGATCCTCCTTCCCTGTGGATTCGATCCCTAAGTACTACAATCGATCAGCTGTGCACTTGCGGCTATTGATTTCAATTAGGGTAAAACTTGACACCCACAACACACCACATCAAGTTTTTGGCGCCGTTGCCGGGGAAGGCACGCATTTTCTTTTCTGCAAAACCCCGAGAAAGGTTAGTAAATCGACTCTAGAACCCCTTTTTCTGAAATTTTCCATTTTTTGGTTATTTCGTTTCCATTTCAGAAGATATGGATCCTATAAATCGAAATAAACAAAATGAGGAAGGTTTCTATAACACTCCTCAAGCCACCAGACGCAGAGAGAAGCATCTACGCGATCTCTACGAAAAAACTCAAAGCGAAGACTACAGAACGTCCTAGAAGGAGCCCTACGCACCTCAAATGGCAAACCCTAGATACTCTATGTATCGCCTACCTCACCAAGTTCTCCAGCAAGATGAGAACGTCCAGCTCAGCAACAGACTGAGTCAGCTCGAAGGCGTGATCAGACAGTTCATAGAAGCTCAAGCAACCGCTACAACTGCTCTAAACGAAAGGATTGATGGGATATCGAAACTTTTCAATGAAAAAATCGATAACCTAGCCTCAAAAGTCAATTCAATAGAAGAACGTGCAACCAAGGATGCAGCTATGATCGCTAACAGGTTCAACAGCATGGAGGAAGAGCAAGCAAAGCACAACTATGAGCTTCGCAACACCAAAAACAAAGTCATGGACCTGGATTTCAAACTTGATGACGTGGACAAAGCCCTAAACGAAGCTAAGAACGAGTCTTATGACTTTACAGTCGAAGTTTCAGAGAAGGTGTACAAAGTCATCGACAAAACCGAAGAGCTTGACTCAACCATGGACAAAGTAGTCTATGCTCTTGATGAAGTTGAAGAAAAGGTTGACGAGATTATGCAAGGACTTGGAGAGCAGATTCCAGCAACCAAAACTAAAGACTCAAGTCCAGAGAGGAAGTACATCGAGCCAGAAGACCCAGGAGACCATTCAGGAAGCAAAGGAGGAAGCAACAGCAGCAGAGCAGCTCAGAGGCAAACTCCCGCGGTCGCGTTGGCTCCGACCGCAGCCAACAAGCGTTCTCCCGCGGTCGTGTTAGGCCTGCCCGCGGCCCATGGTCGCTTCCCCGCGGTCACGTCACCTGCAGTCAAGGCCAACCGTAAAAACGTTCCAAAACAGTCCCGTTCAGCTCATACAAGCATCTGTACATCTGGTACACCTCCTGGGATGACTAAACCACTCCATCAACAACTGTTTTTCTCCATAAGCACCCAAAGATCTGAAGAAGTGGACAAGTCATGGCCTTGAAACATGGCTTTGTCTTGTGAAGATGAGTATGAAGAACCATACTCTGAAGATGAAGAGTATGGATTGTTTGTAGAAGATCCAAACGCAGGATATTCCTCAGAAGACGACTCAGGAGAAATTCAATGGATCACCAACAACATCAGTAGAGAGAAGCTAATGGAGTTCAACAACGTAGTCAGGTCATTCCCTGCTCATTTAAGCTTTGATGAAATCTGGAAACTTGGTCGTTTGCAAGTCTTTCTCTGGTACTGCATGGAGTCTAAAGAGGATATCCATAGATACTTTATGAGAGCTCGATACATGACAACACCAGAAGCAGCTGTCTATGCGATTCACCTCAAAAATCCGGAAGACTGCAGCCACTACACCAACAAAATCAGCAAAGAAAAGCTTGACGAATTCAATGATGTGGTTCAAAATTTGCCTGAAGTAATCACGTTTGCCAAAGCTTGTAAGGACTTCATGATAGGCCACTACTTCTGTGAGAGCAAAGAATCAATCCCTGAGATAGAAGACTTGTTCAGACAGTTATGAAGAGGTAAACCTGTTCGAACACTCACAAAATCGATGGTTGCAGGTCAGTTTCTATCTCTGTTCTATTAGAGGAGAAATGTCTTAAAAACGTGCTATGTGATTCTTGAGCTTGTCTTAACATGATGTCCCAAGGCAATTGCTTTGAGACTTGGTATTAGACACCTGCGCAGGACTAGAGCAAAGATTAGCCTAGCTGATGATTCAAATGCAACACCTCAAGGAAGCTCATGAAATTCCTTTGAGAATAGGAGATTGCATAGTGCCGGTCGACTTCTACATTGTCGAGACGAGAGATGCAACATATCCAGTGATTCTGGGATGGTCTTTTCTAGCAACTTCCGGAGCTATAATGGACTGGCCAAACTGGAGGAATTCATTTGCTAATATCGACAAAGATGTCTTCACAGAAGCTGTCCCATACAACAGCAAAGCAGGAAAATGTTCTGCAGCAGAAGAGTTTGAAGAAGAACTTTGGAGTGACGAAGAACCTGCTAAGCAAAGCAAGGAGATGTCGAAAAAGACTTGTCTCAGGTCAAGGTCTTCTTCATTGGAATAAGTCACGTCCAACACCAAAAGTCGAGCTAAACGACTTAAAACAGAAGCGCTTAATGGGAGGCAACCCATTTAGGTATTGTTTTCTTTAGGATTTTTCTTTCTTTTTCTTTTGATATTTTTCTTTTTCTTAGTTTCAGGTGTTTCTTATAAAACAAAAAAGCCAAAAAAATCAAAAAACCAGAAAAAACCAAAAAGAAGGATGGTACCTGACTGCTCGGCCCAGCAGGAACCAAGGAGAAGCAGGAAGAGGCCGCGATATAAGCCCCCGCGGTCGCAGGCGTTCGGACCGCGGGAAACGACTCATCGACCGCGGTCGCGTGATCCTGACCGCGACCAAGCAATGGTTCGCCGCTGTCGTATGGCCCCTGACCGCGGCACTTGGTCGTTGACTTCCAAACCCGACCCAAACCACCTCGTTTCACCTCACCAATCACCCTCCACCTCATTCATCACCCTCCACCCCATTCATCACCTTCCACCACCTTCATCACCACCTAATCACCTTCCCAAACCCCTTCGAATGAATCCGGTTCATCTCCACCAGCATTCCAGATCCAGGTAAGTTCTCTTTGTCCTTACCAATTCGATTATTTATGCATTTTTCTCATCCAATCTCGACTTGTTTCACACTGAGGACAGTGTGATTTAAGTCTGGGGGAGGATTTCATCCCTTTCTAACCACCTTTCTTTCATGAGTCTTGCATTATCTACACTTTTTGCATTTTCCTTAAAGTTTTTCAAAATCGGTTTTCAAAACAAAATACGTTTTAAAACGGAATGGTGAACATGAATCAATGATAGTTGACTGTGTGCTTTAGACTGTTCCTAGTGACATGCTCATTCATGATTTAAGACTAGACTAGGCGGTAGCTAAGCACATTTGAAACGAAGTACCCCAGAGGAATTTGAATGATTTCGATTTAGATGAAGGGATACACTAGCTCTATTTTATTTGGACTTAATTTGGACTTAATTTTCTCCGTGAAGCATTAGACCAGGGAAACGTATCATACATTCAGGACTCCTTTATCCTTTTACCACTCTCTGTTGATCCTGAATGGCTAGTTCATCTTTAGCTAGTTCCCCACCTTAACCAATCCTCTTTCAAACCACATGCACTCTTGTCTTCTATTGTCTTATATACAGATAAGTGCAAAAACGTTGGAGAGAAAGAGGAACGGCGCAGTTTTCAGTCACCAAGGACAGAGACCTGCAATTTGCCGGAAAAGTTCCCGGAAGGATTCAACACAAGAGGAAGCTCAGTTTGCCTTAGAAAAATCTCAAATTTTGGTACAATCTTGTCCTCTAGTCTCTCTCTCTTTAAAGGCATTTCCTTTCCAAAAAAAAAAAAAAATTCCGAAAATAAGAAAAGAAAGGAAATAAAAGCCTTAGAGAGTCTAGACAGGTCGAATTTTAAGTCCCAAGGCAACTGGAGTTTGATTTTATGGAGTTTTGGAGATTGTTTTCTGATCCCCGGAAAGAATCTAAGTCTGGGGGAACAGCTGTTTACAACAAATGAGGAAGGATTATGCAACAACATTTGGCAAGAAGAAGTGACTGAAAAACTGTGGTCATCAACATGTCCTTATCTCTCTTGCGGTTTTGCATATTATCTTGCATCCTCCAGATCTTCAAGTAACCCGAAACACTTTAACTCCACCGCTTAAATAGCCTTTTAATGCCAAACGCCGTCTACCCTGGATGATGTCTTTAATGAGAACTCCTATTGAACTTAATGAATGTAGAGAGCTAGTTGACTGGAATCAAGATTTAATTTGTTTAAGTTTTGCATGACGGAAAAAGTGGACTAGTATCTCTTGTGCTTTGGTGAGAATTTTCTAGACTAAGTTGTGGATTGATGCACTATCTTTGGTCGTAGTTTAGGAGTTCATGTCTATGAGATTTGTGCATTCCCTATTTTTGTTTTCACTTAACCAGTTTAGGCTTTTGCTTTGTTTGAGGACAAACAAAGGTTTAAGTCTGGGAGAGTTGATAACACCGTATTTTGACCACTTTTATGGATCGTTTTGAAATACTTTTTCTATGTTTTTAATTGCTTTTAAGTACTTTTATTACGTTTTTCTAGTATTTGTAGTTCCAAGACTCTTTTCAGGTAACTTAGGGAAAAACTTAACAAAATTGATAGAAAACCAGATTTCAGCTCAGAGTCAAACCGTCAGAAGTTCACCCCTGATTTAAGGCCTTCTCACCGTCTGATCCAGCTCAAATTTGGAGACCTTAGAGATGGAAGTATCAGCTTTACAGTGCACTTTACAGCTTGGCAATCCACCGGTTCAATCAAAAGATACGCGAAGAGCAAGATGTCCCGTAAACCAGCCGGCAAGCACTTCCACCGCGGCAAACACTCATTCCCCGCGGTCAGGAGCATCCCGGCCGCGGCAAACCATACATTCCCCGCGGTCACAGCACTCCCGACCGCGGCCATCAAACTCCGAGCCCAAAAGCCCATTTCTGAAGCCCACAATGATTCCCTCATTTGGAGAAACCCTAAGTGACGTCCAGAGAAGTCTTGAGCACTATAAATACATGTCTTAGGAACCCTAAACGAGAGAGAACCGATCAGCCACCGAAATAATTACTTCATATTTTTATTGTTTTTGCTTTAGCTTTTAGGGAGAGAGAGATTTGTTCTCTTGAACCCTTGTTCTTTCTTTTTCAATTTCGGTTTCTATTCTACTTCTTAATACTATGTCTTTGATTTCGTTCATTATGTCTGAGTAGTTTTATTGTTGGGATTAAGGGATTTTCGATGGGGATTTATATGTTCGATGAGGATTCCATGAGCTTTTGAGCCGAATCTTAGAACTTTTTCTTCTGAATTCGTTTTTACTGCATGAGAGTAGCGTCATGAACTACAATCTGATCCAGATGCTTGGTGACACGAAAGTGTTCATCAGGTATCAGATCTAGTTTGGGAGAGGAAAACAAATATGGGAGTGGAAACCTACCTATGGGCGATTTGTGAATTAGGACGAGTCTTAAACATAATGCATCTCTTCTCTTCCAGGGCCAGAGTGGAAACCTACTGGTCAGGATTGAGAGAGATAGTTGTCTATGATCACGACAATGGCGTATTCATACGTCCGTGACTCCAGTTCGAAAATTTTAAGCTAAGATCTTATCAATTTTACTCTCTAGCAATGTTTTGAATCGTTCGTACCCCTGAGAAAACTTCCCTGAAGCCCAACGCCTTCTTCCTTATTGATTTACACCGATTTTCTTTCAAGCTTTAGTTCAATATTGTCTTTCCTTTTTAGTTCATTTTCATTTAAGCATTAGAATATCTGTTTTTATCCTTTTTAGTCATTTTCGTTAAGTTTAGTTATTACGTCATTTAATTCTCGTATTCTCTTTTAATATTTCGTTTTTTTTTACATTTTAAACACACTACCAAACCCCCACAAAACTGTTTTTTTTCTAGACTTCCTTACTTTAACTTATTTCAAAGGCTTTTTGCAGGAAAAGATCCTCATTCCCTGTGGATTCGATCCCTAAGTACTACAATCGATCAGCTGTGCACTTGCGGCTATTGATTTCAATTAGGGTAAAACTTGACACCCACAACACACCACATCACCCAAAAACGGACCTTCATATATACATCACCAAAAACTTTAATACAAAACCAAACCAAACAAATCATATAACAAAGAAGAAGACAAGCTTGAGAGACGTTTTCTCCATTGCTAATTGTAAATCTCAAGATATTTTCTTTTTTCTTTTGATTGTGCTAAGTGAGGAAGAGTAGTTGGATTGTCTTCTTTGTATAGAAGGAAGTTAACAAATATTTTGATGGAAGGATTTTACCAAGTTGAGTCGGATACTATTTGATTACATATTAATTAGTCCAACATTGACCAAAAATATAAAAAAAGTTAGTCCCAGAAGCTGGTCACACTGTCCATCTCGAGAGCCCTCTGCGACTGATCCTCGCTCTTAGAAAATTCTTAACAAGAGTGCGCAAAAATTCTGCAGAGACGGAGATTTCTCGGAAGCTCTTGTTAGCAGTGAAAGAAACATC
>NW_006256803.1:10523-11476 GCF_000478725.1 Eutrema salsugineum | reverse complement strand
CCAAAACTCTCCTATGAAATTCAGAAAACTATGACTCTTTTTAAGTAAACTCATATTCTAATCCACAATGGCACTATATTGACAAGAGGGGATTTTGAGCATACCAATAAGAAGTAGAGACTCCAAAATGTCGAAGGAGACGCATCATTTACTTTCTATCATATTCCTTTAGCTACACCAAAACTCTCACACACACACACACAAACTAGAACTCTTTTTAAGCAAAGTCATACTCTGATCCAAAATGGCACTATATCGACAAGGAGTTATGATCCTACAAATAAGAAGTAGAGACTCCTAAATGTCGAAGGAGACACATCATTTACTTGTTTTCTTATTCCTTTAGCTACACCAAAACTCTCCTTTGAAAATCAGAAAACTAGGACTCTTTTTAAGTAAAGTCATATTCTGATCCAAAATGGCACTATATTGACAAGAGGGAGTTGTGATCTTACAAATAAGAAGTACAGACTACTAAATGTAGACGGAGATGCATCATTTACTTGTTTACTTATTCCATTAGCTACACCAAAACTCTCCTATGAAATTCAGAAAACTAGGACTCTTTTTAAGTAAAGTCCTATTCTGATCCAAAATGGCACTATATTGACAAGAGGGAGTTATGATCTTACAAATAAGAAGTAGAGACTACTAAATGTAGACAGAGATGCATCATTTACTTGTTTACTTATTCATTAGCTACACCAAAACTCTCCTCTGAATTCAGAAAACTAGGACTCTTTTTAAATAAAGTCATATTCTGATCCAAAATTGCACTATATTGACAAGAAGGGATTTTGAGCATATAAATAAGAAGTAGAGACTCCTAAAAGTCGAAGGAGACGCATCATTTACTTGTTTTCTTATTCCTTTATCTACACCAAAACTCTCCTATGAAAATCAGAAAACTGGGACTCTTTTTAAGAAAACTCATATTCTGATCCAAAAAGGCA
>NW_006256803.1:9596-10380 GCF_000478725.1 Eutrema salsugineum | reverse complement strand
TCTAAATGGCACTATATTGACAAGAGGGACTTCTAATCTTACAAATAGAGACTCCTAAATGTCAAAGTAGACGCATCATTTACTTGTTTTCTTAGTCCTTTAGCTACACCAAAACCCTCCTATGAAAATCAGAAAACTAGGACTTTTTTTAAGTAAAGTCATATTCTGATCCAAAATGGCACTATATTGACAAGAGGGAGTTCTGAGCATACAAATAAGAAGTCGAGACTCCTAAATTTCAAAGGAGACGCATCATTTACTTGTTTTCTTATTCCTTTAGCTACACCAAAACTCTCCTATGAAAATCAGAAAACTGGTACTCTTTTTAAGGAATGTCATATTCTGATCTAAAATGGCACTATATTGACAAGAGGGACTTCTAATCTTACAAATAGAGACTCCTAAATGTCAAAGTAGACGCATCATTTACTTGTTTTCTTAGTCCTTTAGCTACACCAAAACTCTTCTATGAAAATCAGAAAACTGGAACTCTTTTTAAGTAAAATCATATTCTGATCCAAAATGGCACTATATTGACAAGAGGGAGTTCTGAGCATACAAATAAGAAGTAGAGACTCCTAAATGTCGAAGGAGACACATCATTTACTTGTTTTCTTATTCCTTTAGCTACACCAAAACTCTCCTATGAAAATCAGAAAACTAGGACTCTTTTTAATTAAAGTCATATTCTGATCCAAAATGCACTATATTGACAGAGGGAGTTGTGATCTTACAAATAAGAAGTACAGACTACTAGATGTAGACGAGATGCATCATTTACTTG
>NW_006256803.1:6331-7776 GCF_000478725.1 Eutrema salsugineum | reverse complement strand
TGATGCAAAATGACACTATATTGACAAGAAGGGATTCTGATCTTAGAAATAAGAAGTAGAGACTCCAAAATGTCGAAGGAGTCGCATCATTTACTTTCTATCTTATCCCTTAAGCTACACCAAAACTCTCCTATGAAAATCAGAAAACTAGAACTCTTTTTAAGTAAAGTCATATTCAGATCCAAAATGGCACAATATTGACAAGAGGGAGTTCTGAGCATACTAATAAAAAGTAGACACTCCTAAATGTCGAAGGAGACACATCATTTACTTGTTTTCTTATTCCTTTAGCTACACCAAAACTCTCCTATGAAAATCAGAAAACTGGTACTCTTTTTAAGGAAAGTCATATTCTGATCTAAAATGGCACTATATTGACAAGAGGAACTTCTAATCTTACAAATAGAGACTCCTAAAGGTCAAAGTAGACGCATCATTTACTTGTTTTCTTAGTCCTTTAGCTCCAAAAAACTCTCCTATGAAATTCAGAAAACTAGGACTCTTTTTAAGTAAAGTCCTATTCTGATCCAAAATGGCACTATATTGACAAGAGGGAGTTATGATCTTACAAATAAGAAGTAGAAACTACTAAATGTAGACGGAGATGCATCATTTACTTGTTTACTTATTCCATTAGCGACACCAAAACTCTCCTCTGAAATTCAGAAAACTAGGACTCTTTTTAAGTAAAGTCATATTTTGATCCAAAATGGCACTATATTGACAAGAGGGAGTTCTGAGCATACAAATAAGAAGTAGAGACTCCTAAATGTCGAAGGAGACACATCATTTACTTGTTTTCTTATTCCTTTAGCTACACCAAAACTCTCCTATGAAAATCAGAAAACTAGGACTCTTTTTAAGTAAAGTCATATTCTGATCCAAAATGGCACTATATTGACAAGAGGGAGTTGTGATCTTACAAATAAGAAGTACAGACTACTAAATGTAGACGGAGATGCATCAATTTACTTGTTTACTTATTCCATTAGCTACACCAAAACTCTCCTATGAAATTCAGAAAACTACGACTCTTTATAAGTAAAGTCCTATTCTGATCCAAAATGGCACTATATTGACAAGAGGGAGTTATGATATTACAAATAAGAAGTAGAGACTACTAAATGTAGACGGAGATGCATCATTTACTTGTTTACTTATTCCATTAGCTACACCAAAACTCTCCTCTGAAATTCATAAAACTAGGACTCTTTTTAAGTAAAGTCATATTCTGATCCAAAATGGCACTATATTGACAAGAGGGGATTTTGAGCATACCAATAAGAAGTAGAGACTCCAAAATGTCGAAGGAGACGCATCATTTACTTTCTATCATATTCCTTTAGCTACACCAAAACTCTCCTATGAAAATCAGAAAACTAGAACTCTTTTTAAGAAAAGGTGGTCTGATCGAAAACCCCCACCCCGGCGGATCATCGATAGAG
>NW_006256803.1:3470-5032 GCF_000478725.1 Eutrema salsugineum | reverse complement strand
TGAGCATACAAATAAGAAGTAGAGACTCCAAAATGTCGAATGAGTCGCATCAGTTACTTGTTTTCTTATTCCTTTAGCTACACCAAAACTCTCCTATGAAAATCAGAAAACTAGGACTTTTTTTAAGTAAAGTCATATTCTGATCCAAAATGGCACTATATTGACAAGAGGGAGTTCTGAGCATACAAATAAGAAGTCGAGACTCCTAAATTTCAAAGGAGACGCATCATTTACTTGTTTTCTTATTCCTTTAGCTACACCAAAACTCTCCTATGAAAATCAGAAAACTGGTACTCTTTTTAAGGAATGTCATATTCTGATCTAAAATGGCACTATATTGACAGAGGGACTTCTAATCTTACAAATAGAGACTCCTAAATGTCGAAGGAGACACATCATTTACTTGTTTTCTTATTCCTTTAGCTACACCAAAACTCTCCTATGAAAATCAGAAAACTAGGACTTTTTTTAAGTAAAGTCATATTCTGATCCAAAATGGCACTATATTGACAAGAGGGAGTTCTGAGCATACAAATAAGAAGTCGAGACTCCTAAATTTCAAAGGAGACGCATCATTTACTTGTTTTCTTATTCCTTTAGCTACACCAAAACTCTCCTATGAAAATCAGAAAACTGGTACTCTTTTTAAGGAATGTCATATTCTGATCTAAAATGGCACTATATTGACAAGAGGGACTTCTAATCTTACAAATAGAGACTCCTAAATGTCAAAGTAGACGCATCATTTACTTGTTTTCTTAGTCCTTTAGCTACACCAAAACTCTCCTATGAAAATCAGAAAACTGGAACTCTTTTTAAGTAAAATCATATTCTGATCCAAAATGGCACTATATTGACAAGAGGGAGTTCTGAGCATACAAATAAGAAGTAGAGACTCCTAAATGTCGAAGGAGACACATCATTTACTTGTTTTCTTATTCCTTTAGCTACACCAAAACTCTCCTATGAAAATCAGAAAACTAGGACTCTTTTTAAGTAAAGTCATATTCTGATCCAAAATGGCACTATATTGACAAGAGGGAGTTGTGATCTTACAAATAAGAAGTACAGACTACTAAATGTAGACGGAGATGCATCATTTACTTGTTTACTTATTCCATTAGCTACACCAAAACTCTCCTATGAAATTCAGAAAACTAGGACTCTTTTTAAGTAAAGTCCTATTCTGATCCAAAATGGCACTATATTGACAAGAGGGAGTTATGATCTTACAAATAAGAAGTAGAGACTACTAAATGTAGACGGAGATGCATCATTTACTTGTTTACTTATTCCATTAGCTACACCAAAACTCTCCTCTGAAATTCAGAAAACTAGGACTCTTTTCAAAATAAAGTCATATTCTGATCCAAAATGCACTATATTGACAAGAGGGAGTCTGAGCATACAAATAAGAAGTAGAGACCTCTTAGATTTCAAAAGGAGATGCTTCCATTTACTTGTTTTCTTAGTCCATTAGCTACATCAAAAACTCTGCCTATGGAAAACCCGCAAAAACTGGAACTCCTTTTTAAGGAAAGTCATATTTTGATCTAAAATGG
>NW_006256803.1:0-3370 GCF_000478725.1 Eutrema salsugineum | reverse complement strand
ATTCCTTTAGCTACACCAAAACTCTCCTATGAAAATCAGAAACTAGGACTCTTTTTAAGTAAAGTCATATTCTGATCCAAAATGGCACTATATTGACAAGAGGGAGTTATGATCTTACAAATAAGAGGTAGAGAATACTAAATGTAGACGGAGATGCATCATTTACTTGTTTACTTATTCCATTAGCTACACAAAAACTCTCCTATGAAATTCAGAAAACTAGGACTCTTTTTAAGTAAAGTCCTATTCTGATCCAAAATGGCACTATATTGACAAGAGGGAGTTATGATCTTACAAATAAGAAGTAGAAACTACTAAATGTAGACGGAGATGCATCATTTACTTGTTTACTTATTCCATTAGCGACACCAAAACTCTCCTCTGAAATTCAGAAAACTAGGACTCTTTTTAAGTAAAGTTATATTTTGATCCAAAATGGCACTATATTGACAAGAAGGGATTTTGATCTTACAAATAAGAAGTAGAGACTCCAAAATGTCGAAGGAGTCGCATCATTTACTTTCTATCTTATTCCTTTAGCTACACCAAAACTCTCCTATGAAAATCAGAAAACTAGAACTCTTTTTAAGTAAAGTCATATTCAGATCCAAAATGGCACAATATTGACAAGAGGGAGTTCTGAGCATACTAATAAAAAGTAGACACTCCTAAATGTCGAAGGAGATGCATCATTTACTTGTTTTCTTATTCCTTTAGCTACACCAAAACTCTCCTATGAAAATCAGAAAACTAGGACTTTTTTTAAGTAAAGTCATATTCTGATCCAAAATGGCACTATATTGACAAGAGGGAGTTCTGAGCATACAAATAAGAAGTAGAGACTCTTAAATTTCAAAGGAGACGCATCATTTACTTGTTTTCTTATTCCTTTAGCTACACCAAAACTCTCCTATGAAAATCAGAAAACTGGTACTCTTTTTAAGGAAAGTCATATTCTGATCTAAAATGGCACTATATTGACAAGAGGGACTTCTAATCTTACAAATAGAGACTCCTAAATGTCAAAGTAGACGCATCATTTACTTGTTCTCTGAGTCCTTTAGCTACTACAAAACTCTTCTATGAGAATCAGAATACTGGAACTCTTTTTACGTAATATCATATTCTGATTCCAAGATGGCAACTAGATTGACAATGAGGGAGTTCTGAGCATACAAATAAGAAGTAGAGACTCCTAAATGTCGAAGGAGACACATCATTTACTTGTTTTCTTATTCCCTTAGCTACACCAAAACTCTCCTATGAAAATCAGAAACTAGGACTCTTTTTAAGTAAAGTCATATTCTGATCCAAAATGGCACTATATTGACAAGAGGGAGTTATGATCTTACAAATAAGAAGTACAGACTACTAAATGTGGACGGAGATGCATCATTTACTTGTTTACTTATTCCATTAGCTACACAAAAACTCTCCTATGAACTTCAGAAAACTAGGACTCTTTTTAAGTAAAGTCCTATTCTGATCCAAAATGGCACTATATTGACAAGAGGGAGTTATGATCTTACAAATAAGAAGTAGAGAGTACTAAATGTAGACGGAGATGCATCATTTACTTGTTTACTTATTCCATTAGCTACACCAAAACTCTCCTCTGAAATTCAGAAAACTAGGACTCTTTTTAAATAAAGTCATATTCTGATCCAAAATTGCACTATATTGACAAGAAGGGATTTTGAGCATACAAATAAGAAGTAGAGACTCCAAAATGTCGAAGGAGTCGCATCATTTACTTTCTATCTTATTCCTTTAGCTACACCAAAACTCTCCTATGAAAATCAGAAAACTAGGACTTTTTTTAAGTAAAGTCATATTCTGATCCAAAATGGCACTATATTGACAAGAGGGAGTTCTGAGCATACAAATAAGAGGTCGAGACTCCTAAATTTCAAAGGAGACGCATCATTTACTTGTTTTCTTATTCCTTTAGCTACACCAAAACTCTCCTATGAAAATCAGAAAACTGGTACTCTTTTTAAGGAAAGTCATATTCTGATCCAAAATGGCACTATATTGACAAGAGGGACTTCTAATCTTACAAATAGAGACTCCTAAATGTCGAAGGAGACACATCATTTACTTGTTTTCTTAGTCCTTTAGCTACACCAAAACTCTCCTATGAAAATCAGAAAACTAGGACTTTTTTTAAGTAAAGTCATATTCTGATCCAAAATGGCACTATATTGACAAGAGGGAGTTCTGAGCATACAAATAAGAAGTCGAGACTCCTAAATTTCAAAGGAGACGCATCATTTACTTGTTTTCTTATTCCTTTAGCTACACCAAAACTCTCCTATGAAAATCAGAAAACTGGTACTCTTTTTAAGGAAAGTCATATTCTGATCTAAAATGGCACTATATTGACAAGAGGGACTTCTAATCTTACAAATAGAGACTCCTAAATGTCAAAGTAGACGCATCATTTACTTGTTTTCTTAGTCCTTTAGCTACACCAAAACTCTTCTATGAAAATCAGAAAACTGGAACTCTTTTTAAGTAAAATCATATTCTGATCCAAAATGGCACTATATTGACAAGAGGGAGTTCTGAGCATACAAATAAGAAGTAGAGACTCCTAAATGTCGAAGGAGACACATCATTTACTTGTTTTCTTATTCTTTTAGCTACACCAAAACTCTCCTATGAAAATCAGAAACTAGGACTCTTTTTAAGTAAAGTTATATTCTGATCCAAAATGGCACTATATTGACAAGAGGGAGTTATGATCTTACAAATAAGAAGTACAGACTACTAAATGTAGACGGAGATGCATCATTTACTTGTTTACTTATTCCATTAGCTACACAAAAACTCTCCTATGAAATTCAGAAAACTAGGAGTCTTTTTAAGTAAAGTCCTATTCTGATCCAAAATGGCACTATATTGACAAGAGGGAGTTATGATCTTACAAATAAGAAGTAGAAACTACTAAATGTAGACGGAGATGCATCATTTACTTGTTTACTTATTCCATTAGCGACACCAAAACTCTCCTCTGAAATTCAGAAAACTAGGACTCTTTTTAAGTAAAGTCATATTTTGATCCAAAATGGCACAATATTGACAAGAGCGAGTTCTGAGCATACTAATAAAAAGTAGACACTCCTAAATGTCGAAGGAGACGCATCATTTACTTGTTTACTTATTCCATTAGCTACACCAAAACTCTCCTCTGAAATTCAGAAAACTTGGACTCTTTTTATGTAAAGTCAAATTCTGATCCAAAATGGCACTATATTGACAAAAAAGGATTTTGAGCATACAAATAAGAAGTAGAGACTCTAAAATGTCGAAAAAGTCGCATCATTTACTTTCTATCTTATTCCTTTAGCTACACCAAAACTCTCCT
>NW_006256804.1:10192-11004 GCF_000478725.1 Eutrema salsugineum | reverse complement strand
AGAGTCCTAGTTTTCTGATTTTCGTAAGAGAGTTTTGGTGTAGCTAACGGAATATGAAAACTAGTAAATGATGCATCTCCTTCCACATTTAGGAGTCTCTACTTCTTCTTTGTAAGCTCAAAACTCTTTCTGGTCAATATAGTACCATTTTGGATCAGAATATGACTTTTCTTAAACAGAGTCCCAGTTTTCTGATTTTCGTAGGAGAGTTTTGGTGTAGCTAACGGAATATGAAAACTAGTAAATCATGCATATCCTTCCACATTTAGGAGTCTCTACATCTTTTTTGTAAGCTCATAACTCCCTCTTGTCAATATAGTACCATTTTGGATCAGAATATGACTTTTCTTAAACAGAGTCCCAGTTTTCTGATTTTCGTAGGATAGTTTTGGTGTAGCTAAAGGAATAAGAAAACAAGTAAATGATGCATCTCTTTCCACATTTAGGATTCTCTAGTTCTTATTTGTAAGCTTATAACTGCCGCTTGTCAATATAGTACCATTATGGATAAGAATATGACTTTTCTTAAACAGAGTCCCAGTTTTCTGATTTTCGTAGGAGAGTTTTGGTGTAGCTAACGGAATATGAAAACTAGTAAATGATGCATCTCCTTCCACATTTAGGAGTCTCTACTTCTTTTTTGTAAGCTCATAACTCCCTCTTGTCAATATAGTACCATTGTGGATCAGAATATGACTTTTCTTAAAGAGAGTCCCAGTATTTTGATTTTCGTAGGAGAGCTTTGGTGTAGCTAAAGGAATAATAAAACAAGTAAATGATGCATCTCCTTCCACATTTAGGAGTCTCTTCTT
>NW_006256804.1:7171-9424 GCF_000478725.1 Eutrema salsugineum | reverse complement strand
ACTCCCTCTTGTCATATAGTACCATTTTGGATCAGAATATGACTTTTCTTAAACAGAGTCCCAGGTTTCTGATTTTCGTAGGTGAGTTTTGGTGTAGCTAAGGGAATAAGAAAGCAAGTCAATGATGCATCTCTTTCCACATTTAGGACTCTCTACTTGTTCTTGGTAAGCTTAAAAAGGGAGTGAGTAATATAGTACCATTTTGGATCAGAATACAACTTTTCTTTAACAGAGTCCCAAATTTCTAATTTTCGTAGGAGAGTTTTGGTGTAGTTAAAGGAATAAGAAAACAAGTAAATCATGCATATCCTTCCACATTTAGGACTCTATACTTCTTCTTTGTAAGCTCAAAACGCCCTCTTGTCAAAATAGTACTATTTTAGATCAGAATACAACTTTTCTTAAACAGAGTCCCAGTTTTCTGATTTTCGTAGGAGAGTTTTGGTGTAGCTAAAGGAATAAGAAAACAAGTAAATGATGTATCTCTTTCCACATTTAGGACTCTCTACTTCTTCTTTGTAAGCTCAAAACTCCCTCTTGTCAATATAGTACCATTTTGGATCAGAATACAACTTTTCTTAAATAGAGTCCCAGTTTTCTGATTTTCGTAGGAGAGTTTTGGTGTAGCTAGAGGAATTAAAAAACAAGTAAATGATGCATATCCTTCCACATTTAGGACTCTCTACTTCTTCTTTGTAAGCTCAAAACTCCCTCTGGTCAATATAGTACCATTTTGGATCAGAATATGACTTTTCTTAAACAGAGTCCCAGTTTTCTGATTTTCGTAGGAGAGTTTTGGTGTAGCTAACGGAATATGAAAACTAGTAAATGATGCATCTCCTTCCACATTTAGGAGTCTCTACATCTTTTTTGTAAGCTCATAACTCCCTCTTCTCAATATAGTACCATTTTGGATCAGAATATGACTTTTCTTTAACAGAGTCCTAGTTTTCTGATTTTCGCAGGAGAGTTTCGGTGTAGCTAAAGGAATAAGAAAACAAGTAAATGATGCATATCCTTCCACATTTAGGACTCTCTACTTCTTCTTTGTAAGCTCAAAACTCCCTCTTGTCAATATAGTACCATTTTGGATCAGAATATGACTTTTCTTAAACAGAGTCCCAGTTTTCTGATTTTCGTAGGAGACTTTTGGTGTAGCTAACGGAATATGAAAACAAGTAAATGACGCATCTCCTCTCACATTTAGGAGTCTCTACTTCTTATTTGTAAGCTCATAACTCCCTCTTGTCAATATAGTACCATTTTGGATCAGAATATGACTTTTCTTAAACAGAGTCCTAGTTTTCTGATTTTCGTAAGAGAGTTTTGGTGTAGCTAAAGGAATAAGAAAACAAATAAATGATGCATATCCTTCCACATTTCGGACTCTCTACTTCTTCTTTGTAAGCTTAAAACTCCCTCTTGTCAATATAGTACCATTTTGGATCAGAATACAACTTTTCTTTAACAGAGTCCCAAATTTCTAATTTTCGTAGGAGAGCTTTGGTGTAGCTAAAGGAATAAGAAAACAAGTAAATCATGCATATCCTTCCACATTTAGGACTCTATACTTCTTCTTTGTAAGCTCAAAACGCCCTCTTTTCAAAATAGTACCATTTCAGATCAGAATACAACTTTTCTTAAACAGAGTCCCAGTTTTCTGATTTTCGTAGGAGAGTTTTGGTGTAGCTAAAGGAATAAGAAAACAAGTAAATGATGTATCTCTTTCCACATTTAGGACTCTCTACTTCTTCTTTGTAAGCTCAAAACTCCCTCTTGTCAATATAGTACCATTTTGGATCAGAATACAACTTTTCTTTAACAGAGTCCTAGTTTTCTGATTTTCGCAGGAGAGTTTTGGTGTAGCTAAAGGAATAAGAAAACAAGTAAATGATGCATATCCTTCCACATTTAGGACTCTCTACTTCTTCTTTGTAAGCTCAAAACTCCCTCTTGTCAATATAGTACCATTTTGGATCAGAATATGACTTTTCTTAAACAGAGTCCCAGTTTTCTGATTTTCGTAGGAGACTTTTGGTGTAGCTAACGGAATATGAAAACAAGTAAATGATGCATCTCCTTCCACATTTAGGAGTCTCTACTTCTTATTTGTAAGCTCATAACTCCCTCTTGTCAATATAGTACCATTTTGGATCAGAATATGACTTTTCTTAAACAGAGTCCCAGTTTTCTGATTTTCGTAGGAGAGTTTTGGTGTAGCTAAAGGAATAAGAAAACAAGTAAATCATGCAT
>NW_006256804.1:4823-7071 GCF_000478725.1 Eutrema salsugineum | reverse complement strand
GTAAATGATGCATCTCTTTCCACATTTAGGATTCTCTACTTCTTATTTGTAAGCTTATAACTGCCTCTTGTCAATATAGTACCATTATGGATAAGAATATGACTTTTCTTAAACAGAGTCCCAGTTTTCTGATTTTCGTAGGAGAGTTTTGGTGTAGCTAATGGAATAAGAAAACAAGTAAATGATGCATATCCTTCCACATTTAGGACTCTCTACTTCTTCTTTGTAAGCTTAAAACTCCCTCTTGTCAATATAGTACCATTTTGGATCAGAATACAACTTTTCTTTAACAGAGTCCCAAATTTCTAATTTTCGTAGGAGAGTTTTGGTGTAGTTAAAGGAATAAGAAAACAAGTAAATCATGCATATCCTTCCACATTTAGGACTCTATACTTCTTCTTTGTAAGCTCAAAACGCCATCTTGTCAAAATAGTACCATTTTAGATCAGAATACAACTTTTCTTAAACAGAGTCCCAGTTTTCTGATTTTCGTAGGAGAGTTTTGGTGTAGCTAAAGGAATAAGAAAACAAGTAAATGATGTATCTCTTTCCACATTTAGGACTCTCTACTTCTTCTTTGTAAGCTCAAAACTCCCTCTTGTCAATATAGTACCATTTTGGATCAGAATACAACTTTTCTTAAATAGAGTCCCAGTTTTCTGATTTTCGTAGGAGATTTTTGGTGTAGCTAGAGGAATTAAAAAAAAAGTAAATGATGCATATCCTTCCACATTTAGGACTCTCTACTTCTTCTTTGTAAGCTCAAAACTCCCTCTGGTCAATATAGTACCATTTTGGATCAGAATATGACTTTTCTTAAACAGAGTCCCAGTTTTCTGATTTTCGTAGGAGAGTTTTGGTGTAGCTAACGGAATATGAAAACTAGTAAATGATGCATCTCCTTCCACATTTAGGAGTCTCTACATCTTTTTTGTAAGCTCATAACTCCCTCTTGTCAATATAGTACCATTTTGGATCAGAATATGACTTTTCTTAAACAGAGTCCCAGTTTTCTGATTTTCGTAGGATAGTTTTTGGTGTAGCTAAAGGAATAAGAAAACAAGTAAATGATGCATCTCTTTCCACATTTAGGATTCTCTACTTCTTATTTGTAAGCTTATAACTGCCGCTTGTCAATATAGTACCATTATGGATAAGAATATGACTTTTCTTAAACAGAGTCCCAGTTTTCTGATTTTCGTAGGAGAGTTTTGGTGTAGCTAACGGAATATGAAAACTAGTAAATGATGCATCTCCTTCCACATTTAGGAGTCTCTACTTCTTTTTTGTAAGCTCATAACTCCCTCTCGTCAATATAGTACCATTGTGGATCAGAATATGACTTTTCTTAAACAGAGTCCCAGTTTTTTGATTTTCGTAGGAGAGTTTTGGTGTAGCTAAAGGAATAAGAAAACAAGTAAATGATGCATATCCTTCCACATTTAGGAGTCTCTTCTTCTTTGTAAGCTCATAACTCCCTCTTGTCAATATAGTACCATTTTGGATCAGAATATGACTTTTCTTAAACGGAGTCCCAGTTTTCTGATTTTCGTAGGAGAGTTTCGGTGTAGCTAAAGGAATACGAAAACAAGTAAATCATGCATATCCTTCCACATTTAGGACTCTCTACTTCTTATTTGTAAGCTCATAACTGCTGCTTGTCATTATAGTACCATTTTGGATCAGAATATGACTTTTCTTAAATAGAGTCCCAGTTTTCTGATTTTCGTTGGATAGTTTTGGTGTAGCTAAAGGAATAAGAAAACAAGTAAATGATGCATCTCTTTCCACATTTAGGATTCTCTACTTCTTATTTGTAAGCTTATAACTGCCGCTTGTCAATATAGTACCATTATGGATAAGAATATGACTTTTCTTAAACAGAGTCCCAGTTTTCTGATTTTCGTAGGAGAGTTTTGGTGTAGCTAATGGAATAAGAAAACAAGTAAATGATGCATATCCTTCCACATTTAGGACTCTCTACTTCTTCTTTGTAAGCTCAAAACTCCCTCTTGTCAATATAGTACCATTTTGGATCAGAATACAACTTTTCTTTAACAGAGTCCTAGTTTTCTGATTTTCGCAGGAGAGTTTTGGTGTAGCTAAAGGAATAAGAAAACAAGTAAATGATGCATATCCTTCCACATTTAGGACTCTCTACTTCTTCTTTGTAAGCTCAAAACTCCCTCTGGTCAATATAGTACCATTTTGGATCAGAATATGACTTTTCTTAAGACAAGAGTCCCAG
>NW_006256804.1:2730-4034 GCF_000478725.1 Eutrema salsugineum | reverse complement strand
CATTTTTGGATCAGAATATGACTTTTCTTAAACCGAGTCCCCAGTTTTTCTGATTTTGATAGGAGACTTTCGGCGTAGCTAACCGAATATGAAAACAAGTAAATGATGCATCTCCTTCCACATTTAGGAGTCTCTACTTTTTATTTGTAAGCTCATAACTCCTTTCTTGTCAATATAGTACCATTTTGGATCAGAATATGACTTTTCTTAAACAGAGTCCTAGTTTTCTGATTTTCGTAAGAGAGTTTTGGTGTAGCTAAAGGAATAAGAAAACAAGTAAATGATGCATATCCTTCCACATTTTGGACTCTCTACTTCTTCTTTGTAAGCTTAAAACTCCCTCTTGTCAATATAGTACCATTTTGGATCAGAATACAACTTTTCTTTAACAGAGTCCCAAATTTCTAATTTTCATAGGAGAGTTTTGGTGTAGTTAAAGGAATAAGAAAACAAGTAAATCATGCATATCCTTCCACATTTAGGACTCTATACTTCTTCTTTGTAAGCTCAAAACGCCCTCTTGTCAAAATAGTACCATTTTAGATCAGAATACAACTTTTCTTAAACAGAGTCCCAGTTTTCTGATTTTCGTAGGAGAGTTTTGGTGTAGCTAAAGGAATAAGAAAACAAGTAAATGATGTATCTCTTTCCACATTTAGGACTCTCTACTTCTTCTTTGTAAGCTCAAAACTCCCTCTTGTCAATATAGTACCATTTTGGATCAGAATACAACTTTTCTTAAATAGAGTCCCAGTTTTCTGATTTTCGTAGGAGAGTTTTGGTGTAGCTAAAGGAATTAAAAAACAAGTAAATGATGCATATCCTTCCACATTTAGGACTCTCTACTTCTTCTTTGTAAGCTCAAAACTCCCTCTGGTCAATATAGTACCATTTTGGATCAGAATATGACTTTTCTTAAACAGAGTCCCAGTTTTCTGATTTTCGTACGAGAGTTTTGGTGTAGCTAACGGAATATGAAAACTAGTAAATGATGCATCTCCTTCCAGATTTAGGAGTCTCTACATATTTTTTGTAAGCTCATAACTCTCTCTTGTCAATATAGTACCATTTTGGATCAGAATATGACTTTTCTTAAACAGAGTCCCAGTTTTCTGATTTTCGTAGGATAGTTTTGGTGTAGCTAAAGGAATAAGAAAACAAGTAAATGATGCATCTCTTTCCACATTTAGGATTCTCTACTTCTTATTTGTAAGCTTATAACTGCCGCTTGTCAATATAGTACCATTATGGATAAGAATATGACTTTTCTTAAACAGAGTCCCAGTTTTCTGATTTTCGTAGGA
>NW_006256804.1:847-1618 GCF_000478725.1 Eutrema salsugineum | reverse complement strand
AATAGAAAACAAGTAATGATGCATATCCTCCACATTTAGGACTCTCTACTTCTTCTTTGTAAGCTCAAAACTCCCTCTGTCAATATAGTACCATTTTGGATCAGAATACAACTTTCTTTAACAGAGTCCAAATTTCTAATTTCGTAGGAGAGTTTTGGTGTAGTTAAAGGAATAAGAAAACAAGTAAATCATGCATATCCTTCCACATTTAGGACTCTATACTTCTTCTTTGTAAGCTCAAAACGCCATCTTGTCAAAATAGTACCATTTTAGATCAGAATACAACTTTTCTTAAACAGAGTCCCAGTTTTCTGATTTTCGTAGGAGAGTTTTGGTGTAGCTAAAGGAATAAGAAAACAAGTAAATGATGTATCTCTTTCCACATTTAGGACTCTCTACTTCTTCTTTGTAAGCTCAAAACTCCCTCTTGTCAATATAGTACCATTTTGGATCAGAATACAACTTTTCTTAAATAGAGTCCGAGTTTTCTGATTTTCGTAGGAGAGTTTTGGTGTAGCTAGAGGAATTAAAAAACAAGTAAATGATGCATATCCTTCCACATTTAGGACTCTCTACTTCTTCTTTGTAAGCTCAAAACTCCCTCTGGTCAATATAGTACCATTTTGGATCAGAATATGACTTTTCTTAAACAGAGTCCCAGTTTTCTGATTTTCGTAGGAGAGTTTTGGTGTAGCTAACGGAATATGAAAACTAGTAAATGATGCATCTCCTTCCACATTTAGGAGTCTCTACTTCTTCTTTGTAAGCTCA
>NW_006256804.1:0-747 GCF_000478725.1 Eutrema salsugineum | reverse complement strand
TAACGGAATAAGAATAACAACGTAAATGATGTATCTCATTCCACATTTAGGACTCTCTACTTCTTCTTTGTAAGCTCAAAACTCCCTCTGTCAATATAGTACCATTTGGATCAGAATACAACTTTTCTTAAACAGAGTCCCAGTTTTCTGATTTTCGTAGGAGAGTTTTGGTGTAGCTAGAGGAAATTAGAAAACAAGTAAATGATGCATATCCTTCCACATTTAGGACTCTCTACTTCTTCTTTGTAAGCTCAAAACTCCCTCTGGTCAATATAGTACCATTTTGGATCAGAATATGAGTTTTCTTAAACAGAGTCCCAGTTTTCTGATTTTCGTAGGAGAGTTTTGGTGTAGCTAAAGGAATAAGAAAACAAGTAAATGATGAATCTCTTTCCACATTTAGGACTCTCTACTTCTTCTTTGTAAGCTCAAAACTCCCTCTTGTCAATATAAAACCACCCCGGATCAGAATTCAACTTTTCTTAAATAGAGTCCCAGTTTTCTGATTTTCGTAGGAGAGTTTTGGTGTAGCTAGAGAAATTAAAAAACAAGTAAATGATGCATATCCTTCCACATTTAGGACTCTCTACTTCTTCTTTGTAAGCTCAAAACTCCCTCTGGTCAATATAGTACCATTTTGGATCAGAATATGACTTTTCTTAAACAGAGTCCCAGTTTTCTGATTTTCGTAGGAGAGTTTTGGTTTAGCTAACGGAATATGAAAACTAGTAAATGATGCATCTCCTT
>NW_006256805.1:1757133-1758981 GCF_000478725.1 Eutrema salsugineum | reverse complement strand
TGCCAACACTGGGATGTCCTTAGCTACACTTAAACTCTCCTATGAAAAACAGAAAACTGGGACTCTGTTTAAGAAAAATCATATTCTGATCCAAAATGGCACTATATTGACAAGAGGGAGTTATGAGCTTACAAATAAGAAGTAGAGACTCCTAAATGTGAAAGGAGATGCATCAATTTACTTGTTTTCTTATTCCTTTAGCTACACTAAAACTCTCCCATAAAAGTCAGAAAACTGGGACTCTGTCTAAGAAAAGTCAGATTCGGATAAAAAAATGGCACTATATTGACAAGAGGGTGTTCTGAGCTTACAACTAAGAAGTAGAGACTGCTAAATGGTGGAAGGAGATGCATCATTTACTTGTTTTCTTGTTCCTTTAGCTACACTTAAACTCTCCTATGAAAATCAGAAAACTGAGACTTTGTTTAAGAAAAGTCATATTCTGATCCAGAATGGAATTATATTGACAAGGAAGAGTTCTGATCTTACAAATAGGAAGTAGAGACTCCTCAATATGGCAGGAGATGCATAATTTACTTGTTTTCTTATTCCTTTAGCTACACTTAAACTCACCTATGAAAAACAGAAAACTGGGACTCTGTTTAAGAAAAATCATATTCTGATCCAAAATGGCACTATATTGAGAAGAGTGAGTTATGAGCTTACAAATAAGAAGTAGAGACTCCTAACTGTGGAAGGAGATGCATCATTTACTTGTTTTCTTATTCCTTTAGCTACAGTTAAACTCTCCTATGAAAATCAAAAAACTGAGACTCTGTTTATGAAAATTCATATTCTGATTTAAAATGGTACTATATTGACAAGAGAGAGTTCTGATCTTACAAATAGGAAGTAGAGACTCCTAAATATGGAAGGAGATGCATCATTTACTTGTTTTCTTATTCTTTTAGTTACACCAAAACTATCTTATGAAAATCCAAAAATTGGGACTTTGTTTAAGAAAAGTCATATTCTGATCCAAAATGGAACTATATGGACAAGAGGGAGTTATGAGCTTACAAATAAGAAGTAGAGACTCCTAAATGAGGAAGGAGATGCATCATTTACTTGTTTTCTTATTCCTTTAGCTACACTAAAACTCTCCTATGAAAATCAGAAAACTGGGACTCTGTTTAAGAAAAGTCATATTCAGATCAAAAATGGCGCTATATTGACAAGAGGGAGTTATGGGCTTACAACTAAGAAGTAGAGACTCTTAAATGTGGAAGGAGATGCATCAATTTACTTGTTTTCTTATTCCTTTACCTACACTAAAACTCTCCTATAAAAATCAGAAAACTTGGACTCTGTCTAAGAAAAGTCAGATTCGGATAAAAAAAATGACACTATGTTGACAAGAGGGAGTTCTGAGCTTACAACTAAGAAGTAGAGACTGCTAAATGTGGAAGGAGATGCATCATTTACTTGTTTTCTTATTCCTGTAGCTACACTTAAACTCTCCTATGAAAATCAGAAAACTGAGACTCTGTTTAGGAAAATTCATATTCTGATCCAAAATGGAACTATATTGACAAGAGGGAGTTCTGATCTTACAAATAGGAAGTACAGACTCCTAAATATGGAAGGAGATGCATCATTTACTTGTTTTCTTATTCCTTTAGCTACACCAAAACTCTCCTACGAAAATCAGAAAACTGTGACTCTGTTTAAGAAAAGTCATATTCTGATCCAAAATGGTACTATATTGACAAGAGGGAGTTATGAGCTTACAACTAAGAAAAAAAGACTGCTAAATGTGGAAGGAGATGCATCATTTGCTTGTTTTCTTATTCCTTTAGCTACACTTAAACTCTCCTATGAAAATCAGAAAACTGGGACTCTGTTCAG
>NW_006256805.1:1754155-1757033 GCF_000478725.1 Eutrema salsugineum | reverse complement strand
ACGACAGCCAATGCCAGTCTTTGTTTAAGAGAAGTCATATTCTGATCCAAAATGGTACTATATTGACAAGAGGGAGTTATGAGCTTACAACTAAGAAGTAGAGACTGCTAAATGTGGAAGGAGATGCATCATTTACTTGTTTTCCTATTCCTTTAGCTACACTTAAACTCTCCTATGAAAATCAGAAAACTAGGACTCTGTTTAAGAAAAGTCATATTCAGATAAAAAATATCGCTATATTGACAAGAGGGAGTTCTGAGCTTACAACTAAGAAGTAAAGACTCCTAAATGTGGAAGGAGATGCATCATTTACGTGTTTTCTTATTCCTTTAGCTACACTTAAACTCTCCTATGAAAAACAGAAAACCGGGACTCTGTTTAAGAAAAATCATATTCTGATCCAAAATGGCACTATATTGACAAGAGGGAGTTATGAGCTTACAAATAAGAAGTAGAGACTCCTAAATGTGAAAGGAGATGCATCAATTTACTTGTTTTCTTATTCCTTTAGCTACACTAAAATTCTCCCATAAAACTCAGAAAACTGGGACTCTGTCTAAGAAAAGTCAGATTCGGATAAAAAAAATGGCACTATATTGACAAGAGGGTGTTCTGAGCTTACACCTAAGAAGTAGAGACTGCTAAATGGTGGAAGGAGATGCATCATTTACTTGTTTTCTTGTTCCTTTAGCTACACTTAAACTCTCCTTTGAAAATCAGAAAACTGAGACATTGTTTAAGAAAAGTCATATTCTGATCCAAAATGGAATTATATTGATAAGGAAGAGTTCTGATCTTACAAATAGGAAGTAGAGACTCCTCAATATGGAAGGAGATGCATAATTTACTTGTTTTCTTATTCTTTTAGTTACACCAAAACTATCTTATGAAAATCCAAAAATTGGGACTTTGTTTAAGAAAAGTCATATTCTGATCCAAAATGGAACTATATTGACAAGAGGGAGTTATGAGCTTACAAATAAGAAGTAGAGACTCCTAAATGAGGAAGGAGATGCATCATTTACTTGTTTTCTTATTCCTTTAGCTACACTAAAACTCTCCTATGAAAATCAGAAAACTGGGACTCTGTTTAAGAAAAGTCATATTCAGATCAAAAATGGCGCTATATTGACAAGAGGGAGTTATGGGCTTACAACTAAGAAGTAGAGACTCCTAAATGTGGAAGGAGATACATCAATTTACTTGTTTTCTTATTCCTTTAGCTACACTAAAACTCTCCTATAAAAATCAGAAAACTTGGACTCTGTCTAAGAAAAGTCAGATTCGGATAAAAAAAATGACACTATGTTGACAAGAGGGAGTTATGAGCTTACAACTAAGAAGTAGAGACTGCTAAATGTGGAAGGAGATGCATCATTTACTTGTTTTCTTATTCCTGTAGCTACACTTAAACTCTCCTATGAAAATCAAAAAACTGAGACTCTGTTTAAGAAAATTCATATTCTGATCCAAAATGGAACTATATTGACAAGAGGGAGTTCTGATCTTACAAATAGGAAGTACAGACTCCTAAATATGGAAGGAGATGCATCATTTACTTGTTTTCTTATTCCTTTAGCTACACCAAAACTCTCCTACGAAAATCAGAAAACTGTGACTCTGTTTAAGAAAAGTCATATTCTAATCCAAAATGGTACTGTATTGACAAGAGGGAGTTATGAGCTTACAACTAAGAGGTAGAGACTGCTAAATGTGGAAGGAGATGCATCATTTACTTGTTTTCTTATTCCTTTAGCTACACTTAAACTCTCCTATGAAAATCAGAAAACTGGGACTCTGTTTAAGAAAAGTCATATTCAGATCAAAAATAGCGCTATATTGACAAGAGGGAGTTCTGAGCTTACAACTAAGAAGTAAAGACTCCTAAATGTGGAAGGAGATGCATCATTTACGTGTTTTCTTATTCCTTTAGCTACACTTAAACTCTCCTATGAAAAACAGAAAACTGGGACTCTGTTTAAGAAAAATCATATTCTGATCCAAAATGGCACTATATTGACAAGAGGGAGTTATGAGCTTACAAATAAGAAGTAGAGACTCCTAAATATGAAAGGAGATGCATCAATTTACTTGTTTTCTTATTCCTTTAGCTACACTAAAATTCTCCCATAAAACTCAGAAAACTGGGACTCTGTCTAAGAAAAGTCAGATTCGGATAAAAAAAATGGCACTATATTGACAAGAGGGTGTTCTGAGCTTACACCTAAGAAGTAGAGACTGCTAAATGGTGGAAGGAGATGCATCATGTACTTGTTTTCTTGTTCCTTTAGCTACACTTAAACTCTCCTATGAAAATCAGAAAACTGAGACATTGTTTAAGAAAAGTCATATTCTGATCCAAAATGGAATTATATTGATAAGGAAGAGTTCTGATCTTAAAAATAGGAAGTAGAGACTCCTCAATATGGAAGGAGATGCATAATTTACTTGTTTTCTTATTCTTTTAGTTACACCAAAACTATCTTATGAAAATCCAAAAATTGGGACTTTGTTTAAGAAAAGTCATATTCTGATCCAAAATGGAACTATATTGACAAGAGGGAGTTATGAGCTTACAAATAAGAAGTAGAGACTCCTAAATGAGGAAGGAGATGCATCATTTACTTGTTTTCTTATTCCTTTAGCTACACTTAAACTCTCCTATGAAAATCAGAAAACTGAGACTTTGTTTAAGAAAAGTCATATTCTGATCCAAAATGGAACTATATTGACAAGAGGGAGTTATGAGCTTACAAATAAGAAGTAGAGACTCCTAAATGAGGAAGGAGATGCATCATTTACTTGTTTTCTTATTCCTTTAGCTACACTAAAACTCTCCTATGAAAATCAGAAAACTGTGACTATGTTTAAGAAAAGT
>NW_006256805.1:1752888-1753385 GCF_000478725.1 Eutrema salsugineum | reverse complement strand
TTTATTTGTTTTCTTATTCGTTTAGCTACACTAAAACTCTCCTATGAAAATCAGAAAACTGTGACTCTGTTTAAGAAAAGTCATATTCTGATCCAAAATGGCACTATATTGCCAAGAGGGAGTTATGGGCTTACAACTAAGAAGTAGAGACTCCTAAATGTGGAAGGAGATGCATCAATTTACTTGTTTTCTTATTCCTTTAGCTACACTAAAACTCTCCTATAAAAATCAGAAAACTTGGACTCTGTCTAAGAAAAGTCAGATTCGGATAAAAAAAATGACGCTATGTTGACAAGAGGGAGTTATGAGCTTACAACTAAGAAGTAGAGACTGCTAAATGTGGAAGGAGATGCATCATTTACTTGTTTTCTTATTCCTGTAGCTACACTTAAACTCTCCTATGAAAATCAGAAAACTGAGACTCTGTTTAAGAAAATTCATATTCTGATCCAAAATGGAACTATATTGGCAAGAGGGAGTTTTCAGTTTGCAAATAG
>NW_006256805.1:1750586-1752788 GCF_000478725.1 Eutrema salsugineum | reverse complement strand
TTCTTATTCCTTTAGCTACACCAAAACTCTCCTACGAAAATCAGAAAACTGTGACTCTGTTTAAGAAAAGTCATATTCTGATCCAAAATGGTACTATATTGACAAGAGGGAGTTATGAGCTTACAACTAAGAAAAAAAGACTGCTAAATGTGGAAGGAGATGCATCATTTGCTTGTTTTCTTATTCCTTTAGCTACACTTAAACTCTCCTATGAAAATCAGAAAACTGGGACTCTGTTTCAGAAAAGTCATATTCAGATCAAAAATAGCGCTATATTGACAAGAGGGAGTTCTGAGCTTACAACTAAGAAGTAAAGACTCCTAAATGTGGAAGGAGATGCATCATTTACGTGTTTTCTTATTCCTTTAGCTACACTTAAACTCTCCTATGAAAAACAGAAAACTAGGACTCTGTTTAAGAAAAATCATATTCTGATCCAAAATGGCACTATATTGACAAGAGGGAGTTATGAGCTTACAAATAAGAAGTAGAGACTCCTAAATGTGAAAGGAGATGCATCAATTTACTTGTTTTCTTATTCCTTTAGCTACACTAAAACTCTCCCATAAAAGTCAGAAAACTGGGACTCTGTCTAAGAAAAGTCAGATTCGGATAAAAAAATGGCACTATATTGACAAGAGGGTGTTCTGAGCTTACAACTAAGAAGTAGAGACTGCTAAATGGTGGAAGGAGATGCATCATTTACTTGTTTTCTTGTTCCTTTAGCTACACTAAAACTCTCCTATGAAAATCAGAAAACTGAGACTTTGTTTAAGAAAAGTCATATTCTGATCCAAAATTGAATTATATTGACAAGCAGGAGTTCTGATCTTACAAATAGGAAGTAGAGACTCCTCAGTATGGAAGGAGATGCATAATATACTTGTTTTCTTATTCTTTTAGTTACACCAAAACTATCTTATGAAAGTCCAAAAATTGGGACTTTGTTTAAGAAAAGTCATATTCTTATCCAAAATGGCACTATATTGACAAGAGGGAGTTATGGGCTTACAACTAAGAAGTAGAGACTCCTAAATGTGGAAGGAGATGCATCAATTTACTTGTTTTCTTATTCCTTTAGCTACACTAAAACTCTCCTATAAAAATCAGAAAACTGGGACTCTGTCTAAGAAAAGTCAGATTCGGATAAAAAAAATGACACTATGTTGACAAGAGGGAGTTCTGAGCTTACAACTAAGAAGTAGAGACTGCTAAATGTGAAAGGAGATGCATCATTCACTTGTTTTCTTATTCCTTTAGCTACACTTAAACTCTCCTATGAAAATCAGAAAACTGAGACTCTGTTTAGGAAAATTCATATTCTGATCCAAAATGGAACTATATTGACAAGAGGGAGTTCTGATCTTACAAATAGGAAGTACAGACTCCTAAATATGGAAGGAGATGCATCATTTACTTGTTTTCTTATTCCTTTAGCTACACCAAAACTCTCCTACGAAAATCAGAAAACTGTGACTCTGTTTAAGAAAAGTCATATTCTGATCCAAAATGGTACTATATTGACAAGAGGGAGTTATGAGCTTACAACTAAGAAGTAGAGACTGCTAAATGTGGAAGGAGATGCATCATTTGCTTGTTTTCTTATTCCTTTAGCTACACTTAAACTCTCCTATGAAAATCAGAAAACTGGGACTCTGTTTCAGAAAAGTCATATTCAGATCAAAAATAGCGCTATATTGACAAGAGGGAGTTCTGAGCTTACAACTAAGAAGTAAAGACTCCTAAATGTGGAAGGAGATGCATCATTTACGTGTTTTCTTATTCCTTTAGCTACACTTAAACTCTCCTATGAAAAACAGAAAACTAGGACTCTGTTTAAGAAAAATCATATTCTGATCCAAAATGGCACTATATTGACAAGAGGGAGTTATGAGCTTACAAATAAGAAGTAGAGACTCCTAAATGTGAAAGGAGATGCATCAATTTACTTGTTTTCTTATTCCTTTAGCTACACTAAAACTCTCCCATAAAAGTCAGAAAACTGGGACTCTGTCTAAGAAAAGTCTGATTCGGATAAAAAAATGGCACTATATTGACAAGAGGGTGTTCTGAGCTTACAACTAAGAAGTAGAGACTGCTAAATGGTGGAAGGAGATGCATCATTTACTTGTTTTCTTGTTCCTTTAGCTACACTTAAACTCTCCGATGAAAATCAGAAAACTGAGACTTTGATTAAAAAAA
>NW_006256805.1:1728691-1750470 GCF_000478725.1 Eutrema salsugineum | reverse complement strand
CCTTTACCTACACTAAAACTCTCCTATAAAAATCAGAAAACTTGGACTCTGTCTAAGAAAAGTCAGATTCGGATAAAAAAAATGACACTATGTTGACAAGAGGGAGTTCTGAGCTTACAACTAAGAAGTAGAGACTGCTAAATGTGGAAGGAGATGCATCATTTACTTGTTTTCTTATTCCTGTAGCTACACTTTAAACTCTCCTATGAAAATCAGAAAACTGAGACTCTGTTTAGGAAAATTCATATTCTGATCCAAAATGGAACTATATTGACAAGAGGGAGTTCTGATCTTACAAATAGGAAGTACAGACTCCTAAATATGGAAGGAGATGCATCATTTACTTGTTTTCTTATTCCTTTAGCTACACCAAAACTCTCCTACGAAAATCAGAAAACTGTGACTCTGTTTAAGAAAAGTCATATTCTGATCCAAAATGGTACTATATTGACAAGAGGGAGTTATGAGCTTACAACTAAGAAAAAAAGACTGCTAAATGTGGAAGGAGATGCATCATTTGCTTGTTTTCTTATTCCTTTAGCTACACTTAAACTCTCCTATGAAAATCAGAAAACTGGGACTCTGTTTCAGAAAAGTCATATTCAGATCAAAAATAGCGCTATATTGACAAGAGGGAGTTCTGAGCTTACAACTAAGAAGTAAAGACTCCTAAATGTGGAAGGAGATGCATCATTTACGTGTTTTCTTATTCCTTTAGCTACACTTAAACTCTCCTATGAAAAACAGAAAACTAGGACTCTGTTTAAGAAAAATCATATTCTGATCCAAAATGGCACTATATTGACAAGAGGGAGTTATGAGCTTACAAATAAGAAGTAGAGACTCCTAAATGTGAAAGGAGATGCATCAATTTACTTGTTTTCTTATTCCTTTAGCTACACTAAAACTCTCCCATAAAAGTCAGAAAACTGGGACTCTGTCTAAGAAAAGTCAGATTCGGATAAAAAAATGGCACTATATTGACAAGAGGGTGTTCTGAGCTTACAACTAAGAAGTAGAGACTGCTAAATGGTGGAAGGAGATGCATCATTTACTTGTTTTCTTGTTCCTTTAGCTACACTTAAACTCTCCTATGAAAATCAGAAAACTGAGACTTTGTTTAAGAAAAGTCATATTCTGATCCAAAATTGAATTATATTGACAAGCAGGAGTTCTGATCTTACAAATAGGAAGTAGAGACTCCTCAGTATGGAAGGAGATGCATAATTTACTTGTTTTCTTATTCTTTTAGTTACACCAAAACTATCTTATGAAAGTCCAAAAATTGGGACTTTGTTTAAGAAAAGTCATATTCTTATCCAAAATGGCACTATATTGACAAGAGGGAGTTATGGGCTTACAACTAAGAAGTAGAGACTCCTAAATGTGGAAGGAGATGCATCAATTTACTTGTTTTCTTATTCCTTTAGCTACACTAAAACTCTCCTATAAAAATCAGAAAACTGGGACTCTGTCTAAGAAAAGTCAGATTCGGATAAAAAAAATGACACTATGTTGACAAGAGGGAGTTCTGAGCTTACAACTAAGAAGTAGAGACTGCTAAATGTGAAAGGAGATGCATCATTCACTTGTTTTCTTATTCCTTTAGCTACACTTAAACTCTCCTATGAAAATCAGAAAACTGAGACTCTGTTTAAGAAAAGTCATATTCAGATCAAAAATAGCGCTATATTGACAAGAGGGAGTTCTGAGCTTACAACTAAGAAGTAAAGACTCCTAAATGTGGAAGGAGATGCATCATTACTTGTTTTCTTATTCCTTTAGCTACACTAAAACTCTCCTATGAAAATCAGAAAACTGAAACTCTGTTTAAGAAAAGTCATATTTAGATAAAAAATGGCGCTATATTGACAAGATGGAGTTCTGAGCTTACAACTAAGATGTAAAGACTCCTAAATGTGGAAGGAGATGCATCATTTACTTGTTTTCTTATTCCTTTAGCTACACTTAAACTCTCCTATGAAAATCAGAAAACTGAGACTCTGTTTATGAAAATTCATATTCTGATTTAAAATGGTACTATATTGACAAGAGAGAGTTCTGATCTTACAAATAGGAAGTAGAGACTCCTAAATATGGAAGGAGATGCATCATTTACTTGTTTTCTTATTCCTTTAGCTCCACCAAAACTGTCCTACGAAAATCAGAAAACTGTGACTCTGTTTAAGAAAAGTCATATTCTGATCCAAAATGGCACTATATTGACAAGAGGGAGTTATGGGCTTACAACTAAGAAGTAGAGACTCCTAAATGTGGAAGGAGATGCATCAATTTACTTGTTTTCTTATTCCTTTAGCTACACTAAAACTCTCCTATAAAAATCAGAAAACTGGGACTCTATCTAAGAAAAGTCAGATTCGGATAAAAAAAATGACACTATGTTGACAAGAGGGAGTTCTGAGCTTACAACTAAGAAGTAGAGACTGCTAAATGTGAAAGGAGATGCATCATTTACTTGTTTTCTTATTCCTGTAGCTACACTTAAACTCTCCTATGAAAAACAGAAAAGTGAGACTCTGTTTAAGAAAATTCATATTCTGATCCAAAATGGAACTATATTGACAAGAGGGAGTTCTGATCTTACAAATAGGAAGTACAGACTCCTAAATATGGAAGGAGATGCATCATTTACTTGTTTTCTTATTCCTTTAGCTACACCAAAACTCTCCTACGAAAATCAGAAAACTGTGACTCTGTTTAAGAAAAGTCATATTCTAATCCAAAATGGTACTGTATTGACAAGAGGGAGTTATGAGCTTACAACTAAGAGGTAGAGACTGCTAAATGTGGAAGGAGATGCATCATTTACTTGTTTTCTTATTCCTTTAGCTACACTTAAACTCTCCTATGACAATCAGAAAACTGGGACTCTGTTTTAGAAAAGTCATATTCAGATCAAAAATAGCGCTATATTGACAAGAGGGAGTTCTGAGCTTACAACTAAGAAGTAAAGACTCCTAAATGTGGAAGGAGATGCATCATTTACGTGTTTTCTTATTCCTTTAGCTACAGTTAAACTCTCCTATGAAAAACAGAAAACTAGGACTCTGTTTAAGAAAAATCATATTCTGATCCAAAATGGCACTATATTGACAAGAGGGAGTTATGAGCTTACAAATAAGAAGTAGAGACTCCTAAATGTGAAAGGAGATGCATCAATTTACTTGTTTTCTTATTCCTTTAGCTACACTAAAACTCTCCCATAAAACTCAGAAAACTGGGACTCTGTCTAAGAAAAGTCAGATTCGGATAAAAAAAATGGCACTATATTGACAAGAAGGTGTTCTGAGCTTACAACTAAGAAGTAGAGACTGCTAAATGGTGGAAGGAGATGCATCATTTACTTGTTTTCTTGCTCCTTTAGCTACACTTAAACTCTCCTATGAAAATCAGAAAATTGAGACTTTGTTTAAGAAAATTCATATTCTGATCCAAAATGGAATTATATTGACAAGCGGGAGTTCTGATCTTACAAATAGTAAGTAGAGACTCCTCAATATGGAAGGAGATGCATAATTTACTTGTTTTCTTATTCTTTTAGTTACACCAAAACTCTCTTATGAAAATCCAAAAATTGGGACTTTGTTTAAGAAAAGTCATATTCTGATCCAAAATGGCACTATATTGACAAGAGGGAGTTATGAGCTTACAAATAAGAAGTACAGACTCCTAAATGTGGAAGGAGATGCATCATTACTTGTTTTCTTATTCCTTTAGCTACACTAAAACTCTCCTATGAAAATCAGAAAACTGGAACTCTATTTAAGAAAAGTCATATTCAGATCAAAAAGTGCACTATATTGACAAGATGGAGTTCTGAGCTTACAACTAAGAAGTAAAGTGATATGATCATGACCAGCTCAGAGGAGGAGGAAACAGAGGTAGCTGGCAGGATCACTCGTTCCAGAGCTAGAGAGATGGCTAAGGAGGCTCACACACTCATGGCCGCAGAGGACATCGATCAACTGGAGGCTGGAGCTCACATCTTCAACATCTCTATCTTGAAGAATGAAGAACCCAGTAACAATGACTAGGTAACTTAGGTGATGATTCTGTACTCTTTTCCTTGGTGAGGATTTTGGAAGGCAAGGAGGTTCTTCTCCAAGGTTTTTAACGAGGCAGAAATCATTGCTACGTCGAGTTACTTAGAAGTTGTTACTAATGGGTAATAACGTGCAAAGTCACAATGACTTGTGCACTAGTTGTTTTAGGCGCACCACTTAGGATTTAGAAGGGACGCCTCGCTGTTTTATTTTTAAATCAAACTTCGTGTTGTTTTTATTTCAAACTTCATGTAGTTTTGTATTAGGGCTGCGATTTTCTCTCTTAGTCTATAAATTAGAGAAAATCGCCTAAGTGTTATTCAGTGAAGAATTTTGATCAAAATTTTAACGTGTTCTTCTCTCTTTTTGATTTCTGAGAACTAAAAACTCTGAAATTCGAATCTCTTAAAAACTAATCTGTTTACAAGAGATTCTTCTACCTCATCATCACCACACCATCAATCGATCATCTCATCATCACCACACCATCTCGCATCCACGATCCGATCCACAAGCCACCATCGCTTCTCGTCGCATCGATCCATCATCTCGATCATAAGCCATCGTCACTTCATCGTTGTGATCTGTCCATAAAATCGCAGCATCTACAGCCTTTTCCTCAGAGTAGATCACCTTGGATCGTATCACGTGGTATCAGAGCCAACTCTGAACCAAAGGCTGAGAAATCTCTAACCCTAATCACGATTTTTGATCTGAATTTGTGTTCTGAATTCGTGTGACTTTATTAGGGCTTAGCGAGTTAGGTTGTGTGTGCATCGAACTGTTTCTCTCTTTTAATCGCTGTATCATTCGTTTTTGTTTTTGTTATTTGTTAGATCGTGTTCAATATTAGTTTGTTTCGCTGCATCACTTCTATATCTTCGTTAGATTGCATCGATCTAGTCTTTTGCTGCTTATTCATTGTGTCGAGTTTGATCATATTCATTGCTGCTTAGTTTCTTTGCTTCGTATCGAGTCTAGGGTTTGGTCTTTTGATTTTGATAGGCTTGATAATTTGTTGTTTCAATTTCGTTTAGATTTTGTTAAGAGTCTCGTGTTTTTCGTCTTCGTTTAGGTCTGTTAAGAGTCCTTGTTGTTACGATTTCGTTTAGGCTTGTTAGAAAAAAAATTTCGTGAATTTTCGTTAAAAAAAAAAAAAAAAAAAAAAAAAAAACGAGTACAGAAATACCTTTTTAGTTCGATCATGCTGCTGTTTTTGTGATTTTGTCTAGAACAAGTTACTGCGAGTTCTTTTAATTTTTTTTTCAGGTACCATAGAGCTTTCGGCTGAGGCTATGGAAGCTCTGAACCGAGCAATGTCTCAACAAATTAAAGAAGGGAATCAAGCCATAGCAACTCAGCTCACCCAACAAATCGAACAACTCAACGATAAGTTCGAGACAAAGATGAATGATCTGCTCAAAGATCTCAGTGCAAGTGGAGAAGAGTCGTCTCAAACTCCAACTCCGTCGGAAGCAATGCGCTTAGCTAAGGGTAAAGGGCACATACGATCTTCCCGGAAACTCCCACGCCACCCAACACATTCCGAAGCCAGGACTAAAGCTAAGTCTAGCCGAAGCCAAATTGGGGGGCAGAGAGACAACGTTTAATCCGAGGAGGAACCCTACTGGTGCAGATCGAGATGGCCCAAGGGTAGATCGTCAGCACCGCCGAGAGGAATATATTGCTGGGCATCGAGTTATCCTGGAATCAGACCCAGAATACTATGAGGAGGACGAAGCTTCTGATCATAGCAGAGAAACTGTGAGACGAGATCGAGGCCGAGGACATGGTCGAGATTATGATCCTCTACGTCAGCAGCTGCGTCACATCAAAATCCAGTATCCTCCTTTCCATGGAACTAATGATCCCGAAGTTTATCTAGATTGGGAAAGGAAGATGGAGTCTAATTTTCTGGTCCAAGGAACTTACGAGCTCAACAAGGTGAAGATTGCAGTTTCGGAATTTCATGGGTATGCGCTTCTATGGTGGGAGCAGTTGGGAGTCACCAGAAATCGCCTTAGGGAACTTCCGATTACTACTTGGGATCAGCTTGTTATACAGATGAGGAAGCGGTTCGTTCCAGCCCATCATCAGCGCGAAATACTCAACAAGCTTAGGCGCCTCGTCCAAGGTACGAAGTCTGTTCAACATTATTATCAGGAATTGGAAACTTTGCTCATTCGTGCAGATTTACGAGAAGGCGAAGAGATGGTAATGTCGAGATTTCTTGGAGGACTTAACCGAGAAATTCAAGACAAGGTGGAACTTCAGGATTTCGCAGATATACAAGAGATGGTGCATAAGGCTGAATTGGTGGAATCTCAAGTCAAGAGGCGAATCATCAAGTCCACGTTCACGCCTAGTGTACCTAAGCCTAAGGAGATCAGCAAGCCAGCTTACTCCAGAGACATCAAACCACCCTCTACTGGACTTAAAGAAGAAGCTAAAGCTGAGTTCAAACCTAGAAGTGGTACTTCTATCAGCAATGTGAGGTGTTTCAAATGTCAAGGAATGGGACATTACTCTCGAGATTGTCCAAACAAGAAGGTTTCAGAGGGAGGAGAGATAGTTCCTCAAGAGGATTCAGAGGCCGAATATAAAATAGAGGAAGAGGAAGCAGCTGCTGCCGTGGGCGAGATGCTGGTTGCCAGAAGGACTTTGAGTGTTCAGAGTCAACCTGAAGAGACTTGTCAGCGAGAGAACCTATTTCATACGAGATGCTTCATTAAAGACAAAGTTTGTAGTCTGATCATAGATGGAGGAAGTTGTATTAATGCTGCAAGCGAAGAGATGGTTAAGAAGCTCCAGCTCAAGACTATTCCTCATCCAAGACCGTATAAGCTTTAGTGGTTGAATGACAGTGGAGCCTTGACCGTATCTCAGCAAGTTATGTTTTCTCTATCTATTGGGAATTATGAAGATGAGATTCTATGTGATGTCATTCCCATGGGTTCGAGTCATGTGTTGCTAGGCAGACCGTGGCAATTAGATCGTAGGGTGATACACGACTGTTACACCAACAAGCACTCATTCGAGTTCAAAGGGCGCAAAATTACCCTCCTACCTCTCACACCAACCGAGATTTACCAAGATCAGATCCAGATGAAGCTCAAGGAGAAGGAGAAAGTCGCCAACAGCCTCTACATAAACCACAGTGAATTTTCTAAACTCTTTGATCCTGAAATGACTACTTTTATGTTTGTGTACAAGGAATCCCTTGTTAGTACTAACCCTTCACAGCAGCTTCCTAGTGCTATGTTTGAGATTTTGCAGGAATACAAGGATGTTTTTCCAGTCGAAATTCCACCAGGGCTACCTCCAATTCGCGGGATAGAGCATCAGATTGACTTGGTACCAGGATCAGCCTTACCTAACAGGCCAGCATACTGAACCAATCCTGTAGAGACTAAGGAGCTGCAGAAGCAAGTGGAAGAGCTGATGAGCAAGGGACATATCCGAGAAAGCTTGAGTCCATGTGCGGTTCCAGTTCTGTTGGTGCCAAAGAAAGATGGTTCCTGGAGGATGTGTGTAGACCGCCGAGCTATCAACAACATCACTGTGAAGTATAGGCATCCGATTCCAAGACTAGACGATATGCTGGATGAGCTCTGTGGATCGACAATCTTCTCTAAGATAGACTTGAAGAGTGGGTATCATCAAATCGGAATGAAGGAAGGAGACGAATGGAGTAGTTAAAGTAAGTGCAGGAGGAGTTAAAGTAGATGAAGAGAAGATAAAAGCTATCAAGGAATGGCCAACCCCCAAGAATATTGGAGAAGTCCGAAGTTTCCATGGCTTAGCAGGATTCTACAGACGTTTTGTTCGTGATTTCAGCACCATAGCCGCACCCTTAACATAAGTAATCAAGAAAGACGTGGGGTTCAAGTGGGGAGAGGCGCAAGAACAGGCTTTTACAGCCCTTAAAGAGAAGCTTATCAATTCGCCCTTATTAGTACTTCCTGACTTTACTAAGACTTTTGAGATTGAATGCGATGCTTCTGGTGTAGGTATTGGAGCAATTCTTATGCAGGATAAGAAGCCCGTCGCTTACTTCAGCGAAAATTTAGGAGGATCAACGCTGAATTATCCCACGTATGACAAGGAGTTATACGCATTGGTTCGAGCTCTCCAGACGTGGCAACACTACCTATGGCCTAAGGAATTCGTCATTCATACCGATCACGAGTCTCTAAAGCACCTCAAGGGTCAGCAGAAACTTAACAAAAGACATGGGCGATGGATGGAGTTCATCGAGACATTCCCCTACATGGTTAAGTACAAAAAAGGTAAAGATAATGTGGTCGCAGACGCATTATCCCGGAGGTACACTCTTATTTCGACTTTAACATCAAAGTTGATTGGATTTGAGCATATTATAGATCTTTATGAATCTGACACTGACTTTTCTGAGAGCTATGTCAAATGTCATAAGTTTGCCTGTGAGAAATTTTATAGACAGGATGGATACTTGTTCTTCAGTAACCGATTGTGCATACCACGAGGATCCATTCGAGAGTTACTGGTACGAGAAGCTCATGGAGGTGGATTAGCTGGACATTTTGGTGTTACAAAGACACTTCTTGGACTACAAGAGCACTTCTACTGGCCGAACATGAAGAAAGACGTTTAGAAAATCTGTTCCAGATGTGTCGTATGTAAGATGGCTAAGAGTAAAGTTCAACCTCACAGTTTGTATACTCCTTTGCCTATTCCTTCTCAACCTTGGACTAATATCTCTATGGATTTTGTACTTGGCTTACCTCGAACCAGAAATGGTAGAGATTCTATTTTTGTAGTTGTTGACAGGTTTAGCAAGATGGCTCACTTCATCGCTAGCCACAAGACAGATGATGCTGTGAATGTAGCTAACTTGTTTTTCAGGGAAGTAGTGAGACTGCATGGAATTGTGAGAATTTGAGAGACTCTAAGAATAATTATAAGAAAACATGAGAGAATAAGCGAATGAGAAATAAAGAGAGAGTGAAAAGATTTCCATTAAGTGTTTGTCTCCAAATGTTGTTTACAATACATTTATAGGTCGACAAAAAGAAAGAAAACCCTAGCTACACAGCCGCTTCCTTAAACGAGACAATGGATGAGATCCCAAGAGTGAAAGTGATATGTCTCGCTAAAGTCACATGTGGAAATAAGGATTCTAACCACTTTTCCTTTGACTTCTTTTCCCTCCAACGGCTATATTGACTTGGGAACACAGTCTTGGACTTCTTGTTGGGCCTATAAACTCTTGCTGGAGCACATCTTGAAACCGGCCCACCTTATTTCATACTTAGACATATATGTAGTCTCGGTAATGATATTAACAAATCATACCGAGACATACATAATGCCTAAGCTCTTTATTAGCTATCTCAATACTCCCCCTCAAGCTTAGTCGTCGGAATCACCCAAAGGCTAAGCTTGAAGACTCATAATACACCACCTCATTAAAAACCTTGACATAGAAAACCACTTGGGAGAAAACTATGTCAAGGGAAAAAGAGTATGATGATCATGACTCAGAGAGGCTTGAGATCATGCTTGAGGAAGGGCTACAAGTCCAAGCTTGTTGTAGATGTGATCGCAAACTTTGGACCTTGTAGCCTTGGTGAAAATATCGGCCAGTTGGTCTTCACTTCGAGTAAAACAAGGGAGAATGACTCCTTCTTCTATCTTTTGTCGAACTTTGTGGCAGTCTATCTCTATATGCTTGGTCCTCTCATGAAATACTGAGTTGTTAGCAATATGTATGGCCGCCTGGTTATCACAATGAAAGGTAATGGGGCTTGAAGATTCAATGTTGAGGTCTTTGAGCACCGCTTTGAGCCATGTAAGCTCATTCGCTAAAGTCTTCATTGCCCTGTATTCTGCCTCAGCACTTGAATCAGATACCACCTTCTGTTTCTTTGTCTTCCAAGTCACCAAGTTGCCTCCAATAAATGTACAGTAACTGGTTGTAGACTTCCTATCATTCCGATCTCCAGCCCAGTCAGCATCGCAGTACCCCACTATTTCTGTGTTCTCATTCTTTCCCATCCAAATGCCTTGGTCACACGAGCCTTTGAAGTATCTGAGTATGCGTTCCACCATGTTCCAGTGATGCATCAGCGGTTTTTGCATGTGCTGGCTCGCCTGGTTCACAGCAAAACACAAGTCAGGCCGTGTAAGAATCAGGTATATCAATTTACCTACAAGCCGGCGATAAAGTTGAACGTCTTTGAACGGTGCATCGGATGTCTCCCCCTTTCGAATGACTTTGTAACCATCTTCTAAAGGGCTTTTGGCTGGTTTAGCATCAAGGAAACCTGTTTCTGTCAAAAGATCAAGTATGTACTTTCTTTGAGATAAGAAGAGGCCATCATCTAATCGGCATACTTCTATCCCTAAGAATTACTTTAGTTCTCCAAGATCTTTTATATCAAATACAGATTTTAAGAAAGCTTTTGTTGTAGCTATACCTTCGCTGTTGTTCCCAGAGATGATAAGATCATCCACATAGACTAGGACAACAACAATACCTTGTTGGCTTTGTAAGGTGAAGAGGGTATGATCAGATTCGGATTTTTTGAAGCCGTGATTTCTTAAGGTGAAGCTTAATTTGTGATACCAAGCTCTTGGGGATTGTTTAAGTCCATATATGGCTTTTCGTAGCCTTAAGACTTTGCCTGGTGTAATACTGTCTTCAAGACCCGGTGGTGGCTTCATATACACCTCATCTTCTAGTTCCCCTTGAAGAAAAGCATTCTTGACATCCATCTGCCACAATTCCCAAGACAGATTAGTAGCTAATGAGAGTACAACCCTTACCGTTTTGAGATTTGCCACTGGTGCAAATGTATTGGTATAGTCATCCCCATAGGTTTGAGTGAATCCGCGAGCCACCAGTCTAGCTTTATGCCTTTCGATATCACCATTGCTTTTATACTTGATGGTGAAGATCCATTTTGAGCTGACCGCCTTCTTTCCTGGTGGTAAATCAGCTTCATCCCATGTGTGATTATGTTCCATAGACTTTTTCTCAGCTCCGATTGCTTGAACCCACACATCGATGTCTTTGGCCTCTTCATAGCTTTGTGGAATAAAGTTGGGCTCCACTTTGCCAAGGAACGCCTTATGTTCGGATGGTACAAAGGCAAGAGAACACTGCATTTGAACAGGATGAGCTACGGCTTGGTTGTTGTAATAGACCCGAGTGTTAATCCAGTTGGAGGGGTCTTTGATCAGCCTTGTGCTTCGTCTCAGTGTTGGTGCCGGTGCCTCAGCTTGAGGCGTTGGAGCTTCGGTCATTACTACTTCCTCAACTTCTGATGGTTCCTCATCACCAGGTTACTCTAAATCTTGATTTTGAGGATTTGGTGTGGTCTCTTGATCTTGAACTTGAGATTCCACATCTTCGGTGGTCTCCTCAGTACTAGTATCCAAAGCTGGTGTAGGGGCGCCTGTGTTCCCGAGATGGTCCAGGAGATACCTTAGGCTTGTAGCACGATCACCGGGAGATCTTGATAGATCTTTGAGACTATCCCAGTCTTTGTTGGTGTAGTAGCCTTGGTGCTCAAGGAACTTGACATCTCGAGAGATCATGGTGCGATTGGTCGATGGATCAAAGCATTTGTAGCCCTTTTGGGTGGTAGAGTATCTGAGGAACATACACTTGGAGCTCTGAGCTTCTAACTTATTCCTTTGTTCACCTGGTTCTAAAACAAAGCAAACACAACCAAACACTCTTAGATGATTAATAGATGGTCTAGTTTTGTTTAGTACCTCAAAAGGTGAAATGTCTTTCAGGACTTTTGTTGGAATTCTGTTGATTAGATAGCATGCGGCTAGGACTGCATCTCCCCAGAATCTTTTTGGAACATTGGTGTGGAACATCATCGATCTTGCTACTTCCATGAGGTGCCTATTCTTCCGTTCAGCCACACCGTTTTGTTGAGGTGTGTATGGAAAACTTGTTTGATGCATTATCCCATGCTTTGCGAGGTATTCTTTAAATCTATGGCTGGTATATTCTCCTCCATTATCTGATCTCAACACTTTAATCTTGGCATTAAACTGATTAGGAACATAATTTTGAAAGTTTAAAAATGCATCAAAAACCCGATCCTTTGAAGGAAGAAGAGTAACCCAAGTATACTAAGATTTTTCATCAATAAATGTGACAAAATACTTGTTGTTATCTCTAGATAGGCAAGGTGAGGTCTAAACATCAGAGTGAACTAAATCAAAGCAGTTCTCATAGATAGTAGACGATTTAGGAAAAACGGTTTTACAATGTTTACCCAAAATACATGCTTCACAACTTGAATGATCAAAAGAAACACTGGGTAACATTAACTCTAAAGAACGAGAGTGGGGATGGCCTAGCCTAGCGTGCCACACAGCATTCAAACAAACAGAAAGACAAGTACTAGAAGAAGCTAAATCAGAAGTGCGTGATGATAAGTCCTCAAGAATATAAAGATCATCTTTGGTTCCACCTCTGCCGATTACTTTTCCATTCTCAATATCCTGAAAATAGACATCATTAGGACCAAAATAGCTTTGCAATTTAGGTCCTTAGTGGTCCTCTTAACAGATAACAAGTTAGAGGTAAATTTGGGCATAAAGAAAGCTTTTGAATCCTTGTTAAACAGTTTCAAGTTACCGGTTCCCTCTACAGGAATTTTATCTCCATTTGCAATAATAACATTTCCTAATGCAGGTTCTATATTGCTTAACAGATTCGGGTTGCTAATCATGTGATGAGATGCACCTGAATCAACAATGAGAGATTTACTATTTGGTTTATGAGTAAAGAGAGAGATACCCGATTCCTTCAAGGATGCAATGGCTTTGATGACAGCCTCCATGTCAGCTTTCCTCACAAAGTCGCCTGATGCTGTCATGGCAGCCACATCTCTTGCTGTAGATGGACCGGCTTGCTTTTGTGTCTCCAAGAGCTCATATGCGACATTAGATCTCTGGTCTTTGAACTTGCTTGGCTTGAGGTGAGGGTGAAGAATCCAGCATTTCTCCTTAATGTGGCCCTTCTTCTTACAATGTTCACAGAAAGAGACCTTCCTTTCCTCCTTGTAAACTCCTTTGTTGGCCGTGAGAAGCTCTCCTTTGCCACCAAACAAGCCAAGTGTGCCTTGTTCCTTCTGAATCCTTGCACATATGTCTTCAAGACTTGGGAGCTTCTCCTCTCTGAGAATGTGCTTGATGAGGTCATTAAAGACCGGACTGAGAGTCAACATAAGTCCAAAGACTTTATCTTGCTCTTGTCTTTCATTCAGCACAGCAGGATCAAGAGTCGCGGTCGCAGCATTTCTAACTCAGCCCAAAGAGACCGGAATTTCCCAAAATGCTTAGTAAACTCCATATCTTCTTGGCTTAAGGCATTGATGGCCTTCTTGACTTCAAAGACACGGCTGAGGTTTGAGATGTTGCCGTACACATTTTTCAAAGTTTCCCAAAGCGCCTTGGAGGTCTCGCAATAAGAGTAAGCTTCGAGTATGGCCGGTTCAAGTGAGTTCTGGATTAGCCCGAGAACAGTTTGATCCTCCTGAAACCACTTGACTTCCTCAGGGGTGGCTTCAGTCTTTTCTTCTCCATCCTTGGCAGCTTCCTTTGGAGTTTTGTCTTCCAAAACGTGATTCCAAAGTCCACGACCACACAAGGCGGTTTTTGTGGTTCTTGACCACAAGAGGTAGTTTTCTCCAAGAAGAGTGACAGGAATGACAACAGATTTTGTGTTGTCCATAGAGATTTCAGTAGACATGAGAGGAAAGAAGGAAGAGATTCAGAGAGACGCTATTACCAGCTGGATAAAAGATTTGCGATAACAAGAAAGAACAAGAATGAAGAACCGAGAGAATAACAGAGAGAAACGAAGAAGATGAACGAAGATTAGAGAATAGATTTTAGTGAGAGAGATTTAGAGTCCAGGGTTTTCGTAACCTGGCTCTGATACCATGTGAGAATTTGAGAGACTCTAAGAATAATTATGAGAAAACATGAGAGAATAAGCGAATGAGAAATAAAGAGAGAGTGAAAAGATTTCCATTAAGTGTGTGTCTCCAAATGTTGTTTACAATACATTTATAGGTCGACAAAAAGAAAGAAAACCCTAGCTACACAGCCGCTTCCTTAAACGAGACAATGGATGAGATCCCAAGAGTGAAAGTGACATGTCTCGCTAAAGTCACATGTGGAAATAAGGATTCTAACCACTTTTCCTTTGACTTCTTTTCCCTCCAACAGCTATATTGACTTAGGAACACAGTCTTGGACTTCTTGTTGGGCCTATAAACTCTTGCTGGAGCACATCTTGAAACCGGCCCACCTTATTTCATACTTAGACATATATGTAGTCTCGGTAATGATATTAACAAATCATACCGAGACATACATAATGCCTAAGCTCTTTATTAGCTATCTCAATAGGAATGCCACAGGTTAACGTTTCAGATCGAGACACGAAGTTCTTAGGACATTTTTGGCGAACGCTTTGGGCTAAGCTGGGAACAAAGCTTTCATTCTCAACTACGTGTCATCCTCAGACCGATGGACAGACCGAGGTGGTGAATAGAACGTTGTTCACACTCCTAAGGACTATGGCTATGGAGAACATCGAGAAGAAGACAAAGCAGTATGAGAAGCATGCCAACAAAGGACGAAAGGAGCTGATTTTCGAAGAAGGAGATCTGGTGTGGATCCATCTGAGGAAGGAGCGATTTCCAGCTGAGCGAAAGAACAAGCTAATGCCCAGAGTTGATGGACCATTCGCAGTCATCAAAAAAATCAACAACAACGCCTATCAGATTGATCTTCAAGGTAAGTATGATGTTTCTGATGCTTTCAATGTTTCTGACTTGCTTCCTTATGTTGCAGATTCAGATTTGAGGACAAATCCTTTTCAAGTGGGAGAGGATGATATGATCGTGACCAGCTCAGAGGAGGAGGAACCAGAGGTAGCTGGCAGGATCACTCGTTCCAGAGCTAGAGAGATGGCTAAGGAGGCTCACACACTCATGGCCGCAGAGGACATCGATCAACTGGAGGCTGGAGCTCACATCTTCAACATCTCTATCTTGAAGAATGAAGAACCCAGTAACAATGACTAGGTAACTTAGGTGATGATTCTGTACTCTTTTCCTTGGTGAGGATTTTGGAAGGCAAGGAGGTTCTTCTCCAAGGTTTTTAACGAGGCAGAAATCATTGCTACGTCGAGTTACTTAGAAGTTGTTACTAATGGGTAATAACGTGCAAAGTCACAATGACTTGTGCACTAGTTGTTTTAGGCGCACTACTTAGGATTTAGAAGGGACGCCTCGCTGTTTTATTTTTAAATCAAACTTCGTGTTGTTTTTATTTCAAACTTCATGTAGTTTTGTATTAGGGCTGCGATTTTCTCTCGTAGTCTATAAATTAGAGAAAATCGCCTAAGTGTTATTCAGTGAAGAATTTTGATCAAACTTTTAACGTTTTCTTGTCTCTTTTTGATTTCTAAGAACTAAAAACTCTGAAATTCGAATCTCTTAAAAACTAATCTGTACAAGAGATTCTTCTACCTCATCATCACGACACCATCAATCGATCATCTCATCATCACCACACCATCTCGCATCCACGATCCGATCCACAAGCCACCATTGCTTCTCGTCGCATCGATCCATCATCGCGATCATAAGCCATCGTCACTTCATCGTTGTGATCTGTCCATAAAATCGCAGCATCTACAGCCTTTTCCTCAGAGTAGATCACCTTGGATCGTATCATAAAGACTCCTAAATGTGGAAGAAGATGCATCATTTACTTGTTTTCTTATTCCTTTAGCTATACGTAAACTCTCCTATGAAAATCAGAAAACTGAGACTCTATTTATGAAAATTCATATTCTGATCTAAAATGGCACTATATTGACAAGAGAGAGTTCTGAACAAATAGGAAGTAGAGACTCCTAAATATGGAAGGAGATGCATCATTTACTTGTTTTCTTATTCCTTTAGCTACACCAAAACTCTCCTACGAAAATCAGAAAACTGTGACTCTGTTTAAGAAAAGTCATATTCAGATCCAAAATGGTACTATATTGACAAGAGGGAGTTATGAGCTTACAAATAAGAAGTAGAGACTCCTAAATGTGGAAGGAGATGCATCAATTTACTTGTTTTCTTATTCCTTTAGCTACACTAAAACTCTCCTATAAAAATCAGAAAACTGGGACTCTGTCTAAGAAAAGTCAGATTCGGATAAAAAAATGGCACTATGTTGACAAGAGGGAGTTCTGAGCTTACAACTAAGAAGTAGAGATTGCTAAATGTGGAAGGAGATGCATCATTTACTTTTTTTCTTATTCTTTTAGCTACACTTAAACTCTCCTATGAAAATCAGAAAACTGAGACTCTGTTTAAGAAAAATCATATTCAGATCAAAAATAGCGCTATATTGACAAGAGGGAGTTCTGAGCTTACAACTAAGAAGTAAAGACTCCTAAATAAGGAAGGAGATGCATCATTTACTTGTTTTCTTATTCCTTTAGCTACACTAAAACTCTCCTATAAAAATCAGAAAACTGGGACTCTGTTTAAGAAAAGTCAGATTCGGATAAAAGAAATGGCACTATGTTGACAAGAGGGAGTTCTGAGCTTACAACTAAGAAGTAGAGATTGCTAAATGTGGAAGGAGATGCATCATTTACTTGTTTTCTTATTCCTTTAGCTACACTTAAACTCTCCTATGAAAATCAGAAAACTGAGACTCTATTTAAGAAAAATCATATTCTGATCCAAAATGGCACTATATTGACAAAAGGGAGTTCTGAGCTTACAAATAAGAAGTAGAGACTCCTAAATGTGGAAGGATATGCATCAATTTACTTGTTTTCTTATTCCTTTAGCTACACTAAAACTCTCCTATAAAAATCAGAAAACTGGGACTCTGTCTAAGAAAAGTCAAATTCGGATAAAAAAAAATGGCACTATAATGACAAGAGGGAGTTCTGAGCTTACAACTAAGAAGTAGAGACTGTTAAATGTGGAAGGAGATGCATCATTTACTTGTTTTCTTATTCCTTTAGCTACACTTAAACTCTCCTATGAAAATCAGAAAACTGAGACTCTATTTAAGAAAAATCATATTCTGATCCAAAATGGCACTATATTGACAAAAGGGAGTTCTGAGCTTACAAATAAGAAGTAGAGACTCCTAAATGTGGAAGGAGATGCATCAATTTACTTGTTTTCTTATTCCTTTAGCTACACTAAAACTCTCCTATAAAAATCAGAAAACTGGGACTCTGTCTAAGAAAAGTCAAATTCGGATTAAAAAAAATGGCACTATAATGACAAGAGGGAGTTCTGAGCTTACAACTAAGAAGTAGAGACTGTTAAATGTGGAAGGAGATGCATCATTTACTTGTTTTCTTATTCCTTTAGCTACACTTAAACTCTCCTATGAAAATCAGAAAACTGGGACTCTGGTTAAGAAAAATCATATTCAGATCAAAAATAGCGCTATATTGACAAGAGGGAGTTCTGAGCTTACAACTAAGAAGTAAAGACTCCTAAATAAGGAAGGAGATGCATCATTTACTTGTTTTTTAATTCCTTTAGCTACACTTATACTCTCCTATTAAAATCAGAAAACTGAGACTCTGTTTATGAAAATTCATATTCTGATCTAAAATGGCACTATATTGACAAGAGAGAGTTCTGATCTTACAAATAGGAAGTAGAGTGATGTGAGCATGGAAAGCATGGAGAGCTTGGAGCATGGAACTAAACCGCAGCTTGAACCCGTGGAGCTTGGAGCTGAATATGATGAAGCATTGATCGTCCCCAATGGTCCCATGACAAGGTCTAGAGCAAAAGAGTTCAATAAAGTCATCAACAACCATCTACTTACCATTCAGGCCAGCCTTAGAAGTGAAGCTTGTCCAGCCACATTGGTTGTGATTCAAGCCGTCTAAACGATGACAATGGAGGTGTGTGGACTTGTGCTCTTTTTCCCTCCTCTTGATTTTGTCCCAATGGGTTTTCCAAGAGAGGTTTTTAACGAGGCTTGGCCACATACTTCTTACCTCAGCCCATTGTTATCATTCGGCCCTCTTCTCTTCTTGTTTCAATATGAATTTCCTTAGTGTTATTTCTATGTTCTTTCTATTCAAATTTGGTCTTTATGTGCATGAATTTTCGAGGCATGTCTCTTAAATTCTATGCCTGACCGAAATGACTCTTCTCCTTCTTCCCCCTTCTCTTTATATTCTGTACTTGACTCTTCATTCTATTTTCATCAAACTTCTTATTTCTAAAACTCTCTCTAGTTGTTTGATCCGAATAGTGTGTAATATCTATTCAACTTGATTCTTCTCTTGGTGTGTAATATCCTAGAAGAATTAAGCATCGAAAGTCTAAGGAACATCCGCAATCCTTAGAAGTTTCACTTCACCCCCATCGTTCAGATCATTCACCAAACCAAATCATCACTTCCGCATCACCAATTCAACCACACGAAGAGCATCAAGGGGCAGGACTCATTCATCACGATCAGGAGTCTATCAGGTGGTATCAGAGCTGCTTCGTGCAGGTTGTGTCGATCTGAATCAAAAAGATTTCGTTTGTGACTTTTCATTATCAATCAAAACGTTTTTGAGAAAACTGTGTTATTATCTGTTTCCGAGCACCAGGTTGTTAGAATTGTTTAAAATCGAATACTGATCTAAAAATCGTGAAACCAGTTGTTTTCGAACCTAGACTGAGTCTAGTTTCTGTTAAAATTGAAATCGGAATTTTTGGATGTGTTTTGATATTTTTCCCGAGTCGATTTCTCTGAACAGTCGCTAGTAGGTTCTTGTGGTAGTTGAAGAGTTATTCCTTTGTTTGATCCATTGTGTTGCGATTTCTTCCAAAGAACACTTGACTGGGGTTCTTTTGTGTTGATTTTCAGGATGGTAACGCCACCATTGGAAGAAGATGAAAGAGGAAGCAATAGTGTCAACCAAAAGCAAATGAATGAGACTATCGCAACCGAGGTAGCCAGATTAGTGGCTCAGCAGTTAGAGGCCTTTAAACTTGATCAGGAAAATTCGAGAAGAGCACGTAAGGAACGTGATAAGCAAAGTCAAGCAGATGCTAGCCATCACTCCGACTACTACAGTCATTCTTCTAAAACAAGTAGTCACCGACGAAGAAGAAGTGCTAGAGATGAGCGAGTGATTCCTAGGGATAATCTAGCTGGAGTGAAAGTTCGTATTCCTTCTTTCCAAGGCAGCAACGACCCTGAGGAGTATCTTGAATGGGAAAAGAAGATGGAACTCGTCTTCAATTGTCATGAGTACACTGAAGAGAACAAAGTCAAAGTTGCACCTACCGAGTTCACCGGGTATGCACTAAGTTGGTGGGATCAGCTAACTCTCACTAGGAAGCATGTAGGAGATTTTCCAGTAGAGACTTGGAATCAGATGAAGCATCTTATGAGGAAAAGATTCTTGCCAAGTCACTATCATAGAGAGCTACACCATCGGCTGAGAAACTTGGTACAAGGCAATAGGACCGTTGAAGAGTATTTCAAGGAGATGGAAACTTTGTTGATAAGAGCTGATATTCAAGAAGATCCAGAAGCCGCCATGTCTAGATTCATGGGAGGATTAAACCGAGATATTGCTGACAAATTGGAGGTTCAAAATTATGAGGAGCTAGAGGAAATGATGCACAAGGCAATTATGTTCGAAAAACAACTTAAAAGGAGAAGCTCCAAGTCGAGTTTTGTTCCGGAAAAATCTAGCTATCACCGAGAAGTGAAGTCTGGAACTTCAAGAGATTACAAGCCGTTTGTCAAGCCCAAGGTTGAGAGTGTGGATCTTAAAGGAAAAAGTACTAACGTTGCACCAAGGACAAGAGACATTAAGTGCTTTAAGTGTCACGGCATTGGACATTATGCTAGTGAATGCTCCAACAAGAGGGTTATGATCATCATGGCAAATGGGGAAGTTGAATCTGAAGATGAGAAGCCTAAGGAAAGACAACATGAGGATGAATCATCGGAGGAAGAGTATGAATCAGCCGCTAAAGGACAAATGATGGTGGGAGTCGCCATGAGAGCTTTGAGTGTCATCACGAAATCTGATGAGCAAGAACAAAGAGAGAACTTGTTCCATACAAGGTGTCTGGTTAAGGATCAGATTTGCAGCGTGATCATTGACGGTGGAAGCTGTACAAACGTTGCTAGCGAGACTATGGTTGCGAGACTTGGGTTGCAAGTAATCAAGCATCCGAAACCATACAAGCTGCAGTGGCTGAATGAAAATGGTGAAATGGCTGTGGATAATCAAGTCAAGGTACCTCTATCAATTGGAAAATATGAGGATGAGGTCTTATGTGATATTTTACCAATGGAAGCTAGCCATATACTGTTGGGAAGACCATGGCAATCGGATAGGCAGGTTATGCATGATGGTTTCACGAATCGGCATAAGTTTGAGTTCAAAGGAAGAAAAACCGTGTTGCTACCTATGACCCCTCATGAGGTTTACCAGGATCAGATGGTCATGAAGATGGGTAGAAAGAAAGCTATCAAACCATCTAACCTTGCTATTGTGCCAAATATCCCAAAGGGAAGTGATCTCCATAAACCGAACTTACTTTTTGTTTATAAAGAAACGCTTATGAGTATCACTAACCCTGAGCAGGAAATCCCTAGCACTCTTAAACATGTATTACAGGAATATAGGGATGTGTTTCCTTAGGAGAATCCGGAGGGATTACCACCCATTAGAGGCATAGAACATCAAATCGATTTTATCCTGGGAGCCTCATTGCCAAACAAACCAGCTTATAGAACTAATCCCGTGGAGACTAAGGAACTAGAAAAGCAAGTCACGGAACTCATGAAGAAAGGACACATCCGTGAAAGCATGAGTCCATGTGCTGTGCCCGTACTACTAGTACCTAAAAAGGACGGAAGCTGGAGGATGTGCGTCGATTGCAGAGCCATCAATAATATAACGGTTAAGTATCGCCATCCCATACCTAGATTAGATGATATGCTAGATGAGTTACATGGGTCTTGCATCTTTTCTAAGGTTGACTTAAAAAGCGGGTATCATCAGATTAGGATGAAGGAAGGGGATGAGTGGAAAACCGCATTTAAAACTAAGCAAGGGTTGTATGAATGGTTAGTGATGCCATTCGGGCTTACAAATGCACCTAGTACATTCATGCGATTAATGAACCATGTTCTTAGAGCATACATAGGGAATTTTGTGGTTGTTTACTTTGATGACATCTTAGTTTATAGCAAAAACTTAGAAGATCATGTTCAGCATTTGCGTAAGGTGTTAGATGTGCTTAGAACGGAGAAACTCTATGCCAACATGAACAAGTGTACTTTTGGAACGGATAACTTGGTCTTCCTAGGTTTTGTTGTGAGTGCAGATGGTGTTAAAGTGGATGAAGAGAAGGTAAAAGCAATTAAAGAATGGCCTAGTCCAACCTCCGTAGGAGAAGTGAGGAGCTTTCATGGACTTGCGGGATTTTACCGAAGATTCGTTAAGGACTTTAGCACCTTGGCTGCTCCGCTTACTGAAGTTATCAAGAAGGACGTTGGATTTAAGTGGGAAACGGCTCAAGAAGAAGCATTTCAAACCTTGAAAGAGAAACTTACTCAGCTCCTATCCTTTCACTACCTGATTTTGTTAAAACTTTTGAAATCGATGTGATGCATCGGGTGTTGGTA
>NW_006256805.1:1726681-1728276 GCF_000478725.1 Eutrema salsugineum | reverse complement strand
GGCCAAAGGAGTTCGTGATCCACACCGACCATGAGTCTCTAAAACATCTCAAGGGACAACAAAAGCTTAACAAGAGGCATGCTCGGTGGGTAGAGTACATTGAGACATTTCCCTATGTCATCAAATACAAAAAAGGTAAGGACAATGTCGTGGCCGACGCATTGTCCCGGAGGTATGTGTTACTTTCATCTTTGGATGCCAAGTTACTTGGTTTTGAACACATTAAAACTCTCTATGAGAATGATTCTGATTTTGCAAAAATATTTGCTGCTTGTGAGAGATTTGCATTTGGGAAATATTATAGGCATGAAGGATACTTGTTCTATGATAACCGTTTGTGTGTTCCTAACTCGTCTTTGAGAGATTTGTTTCTAAGGGAAGCACACGGTGGAGGATTAATGGGACACTTTGGTGTGTCTAAAACTTTACAAGTCATGCAAGATCACTTTCATTGGCCACATATGAGGCGAGATGTTGAGAAAATGTGTGAGAAATGTTCAACTTGTAAACAAGCGAAAGCTAAGTCGCAACCCCACGGTTTGTATACTCCTCTCCCTATTCCTTTGCATCCTTGGAATGACATTTCAATGGACTTTGTAGTAGGATTGCCTAGAACTAGAACGGGTAAGGATTCAATCTTTGTGGTGGTGGATAGATTCTCTAAGATGGCGCATTTCATTCCATGTCATAAAACCGATGATGCTAAGCATGTAGCCGAACTGTTCTTTAGGGAAGTTATACGTCTACATGGCATGCCTAGGACCATCGTATCTGATAGAGACACCAAGTTTCTTAGCTATTTTTGGAAAACGCTTTGGTCTAAGCTAGGAACTAAGTTGTTATTCTCCACTACTTGCCACCCCCAAACTGATGGTCAAACCGAGATAGTTAATAGAACCCTATCCACACTTTTGCGTGTGTTGATCAAGAAGAACCTAAAGGCTTGGGAAGATTGTTTACCACATGTAGAATTCGCTTATAATCATTCCATACATTCTGCTTCTAAATTTTCACCATTTCAAATTGTTTATGGGTTTAATCCCACCACTCCTTTGGATTTGATGCCTTTGCCTCTGAGTGAAAGGAGTAGTACAGATGGAAAAAAGAAAGCAGAGTTGGTTCAGCGAATCCATGAGGCGGCAAGGAAGAATATAGAGGACAAGACAAAACAATATGCCAAGTATGCTAACAAGGGCCGCAAGGAACTTATCTTCGAGGAAGGAGACTTAGTTTGGATTCATCTCCGGAAAGACCGTTTTCCCAATGAAAGAAAGTCTAAACTAATGCCAAGAATGGATGGACCTTTTAAAGTGCTTCAAAGGATCAACAATAACGCCTACATACTGGATTTGCAAGGTAAGTATAACGTGAGTAATACTTTCAACATTATTGATCTTGTTCCTTTTATTGCAGATGAGTTGGATTTGAGGACAAATCCTTTTCAATTGGGAGAGCCTGATGTGAGCATGGAAAGCATGGAGAGCTTGGAGCATGGGAACTAAACCGCAGCTTGAACCCGTGGAGCTTGGAGCTGAAGATGATGAGCATTGATCGTCCCCAATGTCCCATGACAGGTTCTAGAGCAAAAGAGTTCA
>NW_006256805.1:1724740-1726579 GCF_000478725.1 Eutrema salsugineum | reverse complement strand
CAAGCCGGCTAAGCGATGACAATGGAGGTGTGTGGACTTGTGCTCTTTTTCCCTCCTCTTGATTTTGTCCCAATGGGTTTTCCAAGAGAGGTTTTTAACGAGGCTTGGCCACATACTTCTTACCTCAGCCCATTGTTATCATTCGGCCCTCTTCTCTTCTTGTTTCAATATGAATTTCCTTAGTGTTATTTCTATGTTCTTTCTATTCAAATTTGGTCTTTATGTGCATGAATTTTCGAGGCATGTCTCTTAAATTCTATGCCTGACCGAAATGACTCTTCTCCTTCTTCCCCCTTCTCTTTATATTCTGTACTTGACTCTTCATTCTATTTTCATCAAACTTCTTATTTCTAAAACTCTCTCTAGTTGTTTGATCCGAATAGTGTGTAATATCTATTCAACTTGATTCTTCTCTTGGTGTGTAATATCCTAGAAGAATTAAGCATCGAAAGTCTAAGGAACATCCGCAATCCTTAGAAGTTTCACTTCACCCCCATCGTTCAGATCATTCACCAAACCAAATCATCACTTCCGCATCACCAATTCAACCACACGAAGAGCATCAAGGGGCAGGACTCATTCATCACGATCAGGAGTCTATCATAGAGACTCCTAAATATGGAAGGAGATGCATCATTTACTTGTTTTCCTATTCCTTTAGCTACACCAAAACTCTCCTACGAAAATCAGAAAACTAAGACTCTGTTTAAGAAAAGGCATATTCAGATCCAAAATGGTACTATATTGACAACAGGGAGTTATGAGCTTACAAATAAGAAGTAGAGACTCCTAAATGTGGAAGGACATGCATCAATTTACTTGTTTTCTTATTCCTTTAGCTACACTAAAACTCTCCTATTAAAATCAGAAAACTGAGACTCTATTTATGAAAATTCATATTATGATCTAAAATGGCACTATATTGACAAGAGAGAGTTCTGATCTTACAAATAGGAAGTAGAGACTCCTAAATATGGAAGGAGATGCATCATTTACTTGTTTTCTTATTCCTTTAGCTACACCAAAACTCTCCTACGAAAATAAGAAAACTGTGACTCTGTTTAAGAAAAGTCATATTCAGATCCAAAATGGTACTATATTGACAAGAGGGAGTTATGAGCTTACAAATAAGAAGTAGAGACTCCTAAATGTGAAAGGACATGCATCAATTTACTTGTTTTCTTATTCCTTTAGCTACACTAAAACTCTCCTATAAAAAATCAGAAAACTGGGACTCTGTCTAAGAAAAGTCAGATTCGGATAAAAAAAAATGGCACTATGTTGACAAGAGGGAGTTCTGAGCTTACAACTAAGAAGTAGAGACTCCTAAATATGGAAGGAGATGCATCATTTACTTGTTTTCTTATTCCTTTAGCTACACCAAAACTCTCCTACGAAAATCAGAAAACTAAGACTCTGTTTAAGAAAAGTCATATTCAGATCCAAAATGGTACTATATTGACAAGAGGGAGTTATGAGCTTACAAATAAGAAGTAGAGACTCCTAAATGTGGAAGGACATGCATCAATTTACTTGTTTTCTTATTCCTTTAGCTACACTTAAACTCTCCTATGAAAAACAGAAAACTGGGACTCTGTTTAAGAAAAATCATATTCTGATCCAAAATGGCACTATATTGACAAGAGGGAGTTATGAGCTTACAAATTAGAAGTAGAGACTCCTAAATGTGAAAGGAGATGCATCAATTTACTTGTTTTCTTATTCCTTTAGCTACACTAAAACTCTCCCATAAAAGTCAGAAAACTGGGACTCTGTCTAAGAAAAAGTCAGATTCGGATAAAAAAAATGGCACTATATTGACAAGAGGGTGTTCTGAGC
>NW_006256805.1:1722567-1724414 GCF_000478725.1 Eutrema salsugineum | reverse complement strand
AAAAAAATGGCACTATGTTGACAAGAGGGAGTTATGAGCTTACAACTAAGATGTAGAGACTGTTAAATGTGGAAGGAGATGCATCATTTACTTGTTTTCTTATTCCTTTAGCTACACTAAAACTCTCCTATAAAAAATCAGAAAACTGGGACTCTGTCTAAGAAAAGTAAGATTCGGATAAAAAAAAATGGCACTATGTTGACAAGAGGGAGTTCTGAGCTTACAACTAAGAAGTAGAGACTCCTAAATGTGGAAGGAGATGCATCATTTACTTGTTTTCTTATTCCTTTAGCTACACTTAAACTCTCCTATGAAAATCAGAAAACTGGGACTCTGTTTAAGAAAAGTCATATTCAGATCAAAAATAGCGCTATATTGACAAGAGGGAGTTCTGAGCTTACAACTAAGAAGTAAAGACTCCTAAATGTGGAAGGAGATGCATCATTTACTTGTTTTCTTATTCCTTTCGCTACACTTAAACTCTCCTATGAAAAACAGAAAACTGGGACTCTGTTTAAGAAAAATCATATTCTGATCCAAAATGGCGCTATATTGACAAGAGGGAGTTATGAGCTTACAAATTAGAAGTAGAGACTCCTAAATGTGAAAGGAGATGCATCAATTTACTTGTTTTCTTATTCCTTTAGCTACACTAAAACTCTCACATAAAAGTCAGAAAACTGGGACTCTGTCTAAGAAAAGTCAGATTCGGATAAAAAAAAATGGCACTATATGACAAGAGGGTGTTCTGAGCTTACAACTAAGAAGTAGAGACTGCTAAATGTGGAAGGAGATGCATCATTTACTTGTTTTCTTGTTCCTTTAGCTACACTTAAACTCTCCTATGAAAATCAGAAAATGAGACTTTGTTTAAGAAAAGTCATATTCTGATCCAAAATGGCACTATATTGACAAGAGGGAGTTCTGAGCTTACAAATAAGAAGTAGAGACTCCTAAATGTGGAAGGACATGGATCAATTTACTTGTTTTCTTATTCCTTTAGCTACACTAAAACTCTCCTATAAAAATCAGAAAACTGGGACTCTGTCTAAGAAAAGTCAGATTCGGATAAAAAAAAATGGCACTATGTTGACAAGAGAGAGTTCTGAGCTTACAACTAAGATGTAGAGACTGCTAAATGTGGAAGGAGATGCATCATTTACTTGTTTTCTTATTCCTTTAGCTACACTAAAACTCTCCTATAAAAAATCAGAAAACTGGGACTCTGTCTAAGAAAAGTAAGATTCGGATAAAAAAAATGGCACTATGTTGACAAGAGGGAGTTCTGAGCTTACAACTAAGAAGTAGAGACTCCTAAATGTGGAAGGAGATGCATCATTTACTTGTTTTCTTATTCCTTTAGCTACACTTAAACTCTCCTATGAAAATCAGAAAACTGGGACTCTGTTTAAGAAAAGTCATATTCAGATCAAAAATAGCGCTATATTGACAAGAGGGAGTTCTGAGCTTACAACTAAGAAGTAAAGACTCCTAAATGTGGAAGGAGATGCATCATTTACTTGTTTTCTTATTCCTTTCGCTACACTTAAACTCTCCTATGAAAAACAGAAAACTGGGACTCTGTTTAAGAAAAATCATATTCTGATCCAAAATGGCACTATATTGACAAGAGGGAGTTATGAGCTTACAAATTAGAAGTAGAGACTTCTAAATGTGAAAGGAGATGCATCAGTTTACTTGTTTTCTTATTCCTTTAGCTACACTAAAACTCTCACATAAAAGTCAGAAAACTGGGACTCTGTCTAAGAAAAGTCAGATTCTGATAAAAAAAATGGCGCTATAATGACAAGATGGAGTTCTGAGCTTACAACTAAGAAGTAAAGACT
>NW_006256805.1:1708203-1710890 GCF_000478725.1 Eutrema salsugineum | reverse complement strand
TATTGACAAGATGGAGTTCTGAGCTTACAACTAAGAAGTAAAGACTCCTAAATGTGGAAGGAGATGCATCATTTACTTGTTTTCTTATTCGTTTAGCTACACTTAAACTCTCCTATGAAAATCAGAAAACTGGGACTCTGTTTAAGAAAAGTCATATTCAGATCAAAAATGGCGCTATATTGACAAGATGGAGTTCTTAGCTTACAACTAAGAAGTAAAGACTCCTAAATTTGGAAGGAGATGCATCATTTACTTGTTTTCTTATTCTTTTAGCTACACATAAACTCTCCTATGAAAATCAGAAAACAGAGCCTCTGTTCATGAAAATTAATATTCTGATCTAAAATGGCACTATATTGACAAGAGAGATTTCTGATTTTACAAATAGGAAGTAGAGACTCCTAAATATGGAAGGAGATGCATAATTTACTTGTTTTCTTATTCTTTTAGTTACACCAAAACTCTCTTATGAAAATCAGAAAATTGGGACTTTGTTTAAGAAAAGTCATATTCTGATCCAAAATGGCACTATATCGACAAGAGGGAGTTATGAGCTTACAAATAGAAGTAGAGACTCCTAAATATGGAAGAGATGCATAATTTACTTGTTTTCTTATTCTTTTAGTTACACCAAAACTCTCTTATGAAAATCAGAAAATTGGGACTTTGTTTAAGAAAAGTCATATTCTGATCCAAAATGGCACTATATTGACAAGAGGGAGTTATGAGCTTACAAATAAGAAGTAGAGACTCCTAAATGTGGAAGGAGATGCATCATTACTTTTTTTCTTATTCCTTTAGCTACACTAAAACTCTCCTATGAAAATCAGAAAACTGGGACTCTGTTTAAGAAAAGTAATATTCATATAAAAAAAGGCGCTATATTGACAAGAGGGAGTTCTGAGCTTATTATTAAGAATTAAAGACTCCTAAATGTAGCAGGAGATGCATCATTTACTTGTTTTCTGATTCCTTTAGCTACACTCAGACTCTCCTATGAATATCGGAAAACTTGGGACTCTGTCTAAGAAAATTCATATTTCTGATCCAAAATGGTGCTATAATGACAAGATGGGAGTTCTGAGCTTACAACTAAGAAGTAAGACTCCTAAATGTGGGAGGGAGAATGCATCATTTACTTGTTTTCTTATTCGTTAGCTACACTTTAAACTTCTCCTATGAAAATCAGAAAACTGGGACTCTTGTTTAAGAAAAGTCTTATTCCAATTAAAAAAGGTGCTTATATTGGACAAGAAGGGATTTCTGATCTTACAACTAAGAAGTAAAAACTCCTAAAATGTGGCACGAAGAAGCATCATTTACTTGTTTTCTTATTCCTTTAGCTACACATAAACTCTCCTATGAAAATCAGAAAACAGAGCCTCTGTTCATGAAAATTAATATTCTGATCTAAATGGCACTATATTGACAAGAGAGATTTCTGATTTTACAAATAGGAAGTAGAGGCTCCTAAATATGGAAGGAGATGCATAATTTACTTGTTTTCTTATTCCTTTAGTTACACCAAAACTCTCTTATGAAAATCAGAAAATTGGGACTCTGTTTAAGAAAAGTCATATTCTGATCCAAAATGGCGCTATATTGACAAGATGGAGTTCTGAGCTTACAACTAAGAAGTAAAGACTCCTAAATGTGGAAGGAGATGCATCATTTACTTGTTTTCTTATTCCTTTAGCTACACTTAAACTCTCCTATGAAAATCAGAGAACTGGGACTCTGTTTAAGAAAAGTCATATTCAGATCAAAAATGGCGCTATATTGACAAGATGGAGATCATTAGCTTACAACTAAGAAGTAAAGACTCCTAAATGTGAAAGGAGATGCATCAATTTACTTGTTTTCTTATTCCTTTAGCTACCCTAAAACTCTCCCATAAAAGTCAGAAAACTGGGACTCTGTCTAAGAAAAGTCAGATTCGGATAAAAAAAATGGCACTATATTGACAAGAGGGTGTTCTGAGCTTACAACTAAGAAGTAGAGACTGCTAAATGTGGAAGGAGATGCATCATTTACTTGTTTTCTTGTTCTTTTAGCTACACTTAAACTCTCCTATGAAAATCTGAAAACTGAGACTCTGTTTAAGAAAAATCATATTCTGATCCAAAATGGCACTATATTGACAAGAGGGAGTTCTGAGCTTACAAATAAGAAGTAGAGACTCCTAAATGTGGAAGGACATGCATCAATTTCCTTGTTTTCTTATTCCTTAAGCTCCACTAAACTTTTCTTATAAAAATCAGAAAATTGGGACTCTGTCTAAGAAAAGTCAGATTCGGATAAAAAAAAATGGCACTATGTTGACAAGAGGGAGTTCTGAGCTTACAACTAAGAAGTCGAGACTCCTAAATGTGGAAGGAGATGCATCATTTACTTGCGTGGTGCATTCCTTTAGCTACACTAAAACTCTCCTATTAAAATCAGAAAACTGAGACTCTGTTTATGAAAATTCATATTCTGATCTAAAATGGCACTATATTGACAAGAGAGAGTTCTGATCTTACAAATAGGAAGTAGAGACTCCTAAATATGGAAGGAGATGCATCATTTACTTGTTTTATTATTCCTTTAGCTACACCAAAACTCTCCTACGAAAATCAGAAAACTGTGACTCTGTTTAAGAAAAGTCATATTCAGATCCAAAATGGTACTATATTGACAAGAGGGAG
>NW_006256805.1:1705665-1708103 GCF_000478725.1 Eutrema salsugineum | reverse complement strand
GGGACTCTGTTTAAGCAAAAGTCATATTCTGATCCAAACGGCGCTATATTGACAAGATGGAGTTCTGAGCTTACAACTAAGAAGTAAAGACTCCTAAATGTGGAAGGAGATGCATCATTTACTTGTTTTCTTATTCCTTTAGCTACACTTAAACTCTCCTATGAAAATCAGAAAACTGGGACTCTGTTTAAGAAAAGTCATATTCAGATCAAAAATGGCGCTATATTGACAAGATGGAGTTCTTAGCTTACAACTAAGAAGTAAAGACTCCTAAATGTGGAAGGAGATGCATCATTTACTTGTTTTCTTATTCCTTTAGCTACACATAAACTCTCCTATGAAAATGCCGAAAACAGAGCCTCTGTTCATGAAAATTAATATTCTGATATAAAATGGCACTATATTGACAAGAGAGATTTCTGATTTTACAAATAGGAAGTAGAGACTCCTAAATATGGAAGGAGATGCATAATTTACTTGTTTTCTTATTCTTTTAGTTACACCAAAACTCTCTTATGAAAATCAGAAAATTGGGACTTTGTTTAAGAAAAGTCATATTCCGATCCAAAATGGCACTATATCGACAAGAGGGAGTTATGAGCTTACAAATAGGAAGTAGAGACTCCTAAATATGGAAGGAGATGCATAATTTACTTGTTTTCTTATTCTTTTAGTTACACCAAAACTCTCTTATGAAAATCAGAAAATTAAGACTTTGTTTAAGAAAAGTCATATTCTGATCCAAAATGGCACTATATTGACAAGAGGGAGTTATGAGCTTACAAATAAGAAGTAGAGACTCCTAAATGTGGAAGGAGATGCATCATTACTTTTTTCTTATTCCTTTAGCTACACTAAAACTCTCCTATGAAAATCAGAAAACTGGGACTCTGTTTAAGAAAAGTAATATTCATATAAAAAAAGGCGCTATATTGACAAGAGGGAGTTCTGAGCTTACAACTAAGAATTAAAGACTCCTAAATGTGGAAGGAGATGCATCATTTACTTGTTTTCTGATTCCTTTAGCTACACTCAGACTCTCCTATGAATATCGCAAAACTGGGACTCTGTCTAAGAAAAGTCATATTCTGATCCAAAATGGTGCTATATTGACAAGATGGAGTTCTGAGCTTACAACTAAGAAGTAAAGACTCCTAAATGTGGAAGGAGATGCATCATTTACTTGTTTTCTTATTCGTTTAGCTACACTTAAACTCTCCTATGAAAATCAGAAAACTGGGACTCTTTTTAAGAAAAGTCATATTCAGATAAAAAAATGGCGCTATATTGACAAGATGGACTTCTGAGCTTACAACTAAGAAGTAAAGACTCCTAAATGTGGAACGAGATGCATCATTTACTTGTTTTCTTATTCCTATAGCTACCCTTAAACTCTCCTATGAAAATCAGAAAACTGAGACTCTGTTCATGAAAATTAGTATTCTGATCTAAAATGGCACTATATTGACAAGAGAGAGTTCTGATCTTACAAATAGGAAGTAGAGACTCCTAAATATGGAAGGAGATGCATAATTTACTTGTTTTCTTATTCTTTTAGTTACACCAAAACTCTCTTATGAAAATCAGAAAATTGGGACTTTGTTTAAGAAAAGTCATATTCTGATCCAAAATGGCACTATATTGACAAGAGGGAGTTATGAGCTTACAAATAGGAAGTAGAGACTCCTAAATATGGAAGGAGATGCATAATTTACTTGTTTTCTTATTCTTTTAGCTACACCTATACTCTCCTATGAAATCAGAAAATTAAGACTTTGTTTAAGAAAAGTCATATTCTAATCCAAAATGGGACTATATTGACAAGAGGGAGTTATGAGCTTACAAATAAGAAGTAGAGACTCCTAAATGTGGAAGGAGATGCATCATTACTTTTTTTCTTATTCCTTTAGCTACACTAAAACTCTCCTATGAAAATCAGAAAACTGGGACTCTGTTTAAGAAAAGTAATATTCATATAAAAAAAGGCGCTATATTGACAAGAGGGAGTTCTGAGCTTACAACTAAGAATTAAAGACTCCTAAATGTGGAAGGAGATGCATCATTTACTTGTTTTCTGATTCCTTTAGCTACACTCAGACTCTCCTATGAATATCGGAAAACTGGGACTCTGTCTAAGAAAAGTCATATTCTGATCCAAAATGGTGCTATATTGACAAGATGGAGTTCTGAGCTTACAACTAAGAAGTAAAGACTCCTAAATGTGGAAGGAGATGCATCATTTACTTGTTTTCTTATTCGTTTAGCTACACTTAAACTCTCCTATGAAAATCAGATAACTCGGACTCTGCTTAAGAAAAGTCATATTCAGATAAAAAATGGCGCTATATTGACAAGATGGAGATCTTAGCTTACAACTAAGAAGTACAGACTCCTAAATGTCGAAAGAGATGCATCATTACTTGTTTTCTTATTCTTTT
>NW_006256805.1:1703841-1704933 GCF_000478725.1 Eutrema salsugineum | reverse complement strand
ATAAAATGGCACTATATTGACAAGAGAGATTTCTGATTTTACAAATAGGAAGTAGAGACTCCTAAATATGGAAGGAGATGCATAATTTACTTGTTTTCTTATTCTTTTAGTTACACCAAAACTCTCTTATGAAAATCAGAAAATTGGGACTTTGTTTAAGAAAAGTCATATTCTGAACCAAAATGGCACTATATCGACAAGAGGGAGTTATGAGCTTACAAATAGGAAGTAGAGACTCCTAAATATGGAAGGAGATGCATAATTTACTTGTTTTCTTATTCTTTTAGTTACACTAAAACTCTCTTATGAAAATCAGAAAATTAAGACTTTGTTTAAGAAAAGTCATATTCTGATCCAAAATGGCACTATATTGACAAGAGGGAGTTATGAGCTTACAAATAAGAAGTAGAGACTCCTAAATGTGGAAGGAGATGCATCATTACTTTTTTTCTTATTCCTTTAGCTACACTAAAACTCTCCTATGAAAATCAGAAAACTGGGACTCTGTTTAAGAAAAGTAATATTCATATAAAAAAAGGCGCTATATTGACAAGAGGGAGTTCTGAGCTTACAACTAAGAATTAAAGACTCCTAAATGTGGAAGGAGATGCATCATTTACTTGTTTTCTGATTCCTTTAGCTACACTCAGACTCTCCTATGAATATCGGAAAACTGGGACTCTGTCTAAGAAAAGTCATATTCTGATCCAAAATGGTGCTATATTGACAAGATGGAGTTCTGAGCTTACAACTAAGAAGTAAAGACTCCTAAATGTGGAAGGAGATGCATCATTTACTTGTTTTCTTATTCGTTTAGCTACACTTAAACTTTCCTATGAAAATCAGAAAACTGGGACTCTGTTTAAGAAAAGTCATATTCAGATAAAAAATGGCGCTATATTGACAAGATGGAGTTCTGAGCTTACAACTAAGAAGTAAAGACTCCTAAATGTGGAAGGAGATGCATCATTTACTTGTTTTCTTATTCCTATAGCTACACATAAACTCTCCTATGAAAATCAGAAAACAGAGACTCTGTTCATGAAAATTAGTATTCTGATCTAAAATGGCACTATATTGACAAGAGAGAGT
>NW_006256805.1:1702825-1703741 GCF_000478725.1 Eutrema salsugineum | reverse complement strand
TCTTACAAATAGGAAGTAGAGACTCCTAAATATGGAAGGAGATGCATAATTTACTTGTTTTCTTATTCTTTTAGTTACACCAAAACTCTCTTATGAAAATCAGAAAATTGGGACTTTGTTTAAGAAAAGTCATATTCATATAAAAAAAGGCGCTATCTTACACGAGGGAGTTCCGAGCTTGAAACTCAGAATTAAAGACTCCTAAATGTGGAAGGAGATGCATCATTTACTTGTTTTCTGATTCCTTTAGCTACACTCAGACTCTCCTATGAATATCGGAAAACTGGGACTCTGTCTAAGAAAAGTCATATTCTAATCCAAAATGGTGCTATATTGACAAGATGGAGTTCTGAGCTTACAACTAAGAAGTAAAGACTCCTAAATGTGGAAGGAGATGCATCATTTACTTGTTTTCTTATTCGTTTAGCTACACTTAAACTCTCCTATGAAAATCAGAAAACTGGGACTCTGTTTAAGAAAAGTCATATTCAGATAAAAAATGGCGCTATATTGACAAGATGGACTTCTGAGCTTACAACTAAGAAGTAAAGACTCCTAAATGTGGAAGGAGATGCATCATTTACTTGTTTTCTTATTCCTATAGCTACCCTTAAACTCTCCTATGAAAATCAGAAAACTGAGACTCTGTTCATGAAAATTAGTATTCTGATCTAAAATGGCACTATATTGACAAGAGAGAGTTCTGATCTTACAAATAGGAAGTAGAGACTCCTAAATATGGAAGGAGATGCATAATTTACTTGTTTTCTTGTTCTTTTAGTTACACCAAAACTCTCTTATGAAAATCAGAAAATTGGGACTTTGTTTAAGAAAAGTCATATTCTGATCCAAAATGGCACTATATTGACAAGAGGGAGTTATGAGCTTACAAATAGGAAGTAGAGACTCCTAAATG
>NW_006256805.1:1700846-1702041 GCF_000478725.1 Eutrema salsugineum | reverse complement strand
GCTATATTGACAAGAGGGAGTTCTGAGCTTACAACTAAGAATTAAAGACTCCTAAATGTGGAAGGAGATGCATCATTTACTTGTTTTCTGATTTTTTTAGCTACACTCAGACTCTCCTATGAATATCGGAAAACTGGGACTCTGTCTAAGAAAAGTCAGATTCGAATAAAAAATGGCACTATATTGACAAGAGAGAGTTCTGAGCTTACAACTAAGAAGTAGAGACTGCTAAATATGGAAGGAGATGCATCATTTACTTGTTTTCTTATTCCTTTAGCTACACTCAGACTCTCCTATGAATATCGGAAAACTGGGACTCTGTCTAAGAAAAGTCATATTCTGATCCAAAATGGTGCTATATTGACAAGATGGAGTTCTGAGCTTACAACTAAGAAGTAAAGACTCCTAAATGTGGAAGGAGATGCATCATTTACTTGTTTTCTTATTCGTTTAGCTACACTTAAACTCTCCTATGAAAATCAGAAAACTGGGACTCTTTTTAAGAAAAGTCATATTCAGATAAAAAATGGCGCTATATTGACAAGATGGACTTCTGAGCTTACAACTAAGAAGTAAAGACTCCTAAATGTGGAAGGAGATGCATCATTTACTTGTTTTCTTATTCCTATTGCTACCCTTAAACTCTCCTATGAAAATCAGAAAACTGAGACTCTGTTCATGAAAATTAGTATTCTGATCTAAAATGGCACTATATTGACAAGAGAGAGTTCTGATCTTACAAATAGGAAGTAGAGACTCCTAAATATGGAAGGAGATGCATAATTTACTTGTTTTCTTATTCTTTTAGTTACACCAAAACTCTCTTATGAAAATCAGAAAATTGGGACTTTGTTTAAGAAAAGTCATATTCTGATCCAAAATGGCACTATATTGACAAGAGGGAGTTATGAGCTTACAAATAGGAAGTAGAGACTCCTAAATATGGAAGGAGATGCATAATTTACTTGTTTTCTTATTCTTTTAGTTACACTAAAACTCTCTTATGAAAATCAGAAAAGTGGGACTCTGTTTAAGAAAAGTCATATTCTGATCCAAAATGGCGCTATATTGACAAGATGGAGTTCTGAGCTTACAACTTAGAAGTAAAGACTCCTAAATGTGGAAGGAGATGCATCATTTACTTGTTTTCTTATTCCTTTAGCTACACTTAAACTGACTGGAACGATTACGTCTA
>NW_006256805.1:1697894-1700028 GCF_000478725.1 Eutrema salsugineum | reverse complement strand
TAAGAAAAGTCATCATCACATAAAAAGTCAGGCGATCGACTGGCAAGAGTAGTTCGAGCTACTAGTAGAAGTGAAGACTCCTAATGTGCAGGACATGCATCATTTGCTTGGTTTTTTTCATTCCGTTAGCTACACTCAGACTCTCCAAATGAATATCAGAAAATAGTGACTCTGTCTAAGAAAAGTCAGATTCGGATAAAGAAGGCACTATATAGACAAGAGGGAGTTCTGAGCTTACAACTAAGAAGTAGAGACTGCTAAATATGTAAGGAGATGCATCACTTGTCTTGTTTTCTTATTCAGCTACACTTAACCTCTCCTATGAAAATCAGAAAACTGATACTCTGTTTATGAAAATTCATATTCTGATCCAAAATAGCACTATATTGACAGGAGATAGTTCTGATCTTACAAATAGGAAGTAGAGACTCCTAAATGTGGAAGGAGATGCATGATTACTTGTTTTCTTATTCCTGTAGCTACACTAAAACTCTCCTATGAAAATCAGAAAACAGGGACTCTGTTTAAGAAAAGTCATATTCTGATCCAAAATGGCGCTATATTGACAAGATGGAGTACTGAGCTTACAACTAAGAAGTAAAGACTCCTAAATGTGGAAGGAGATGCATCATTTACTTGTTTTCTTATTCCTTTAGCTACACTTAAACTCTCCTATGAAAAACAGAAAACTGGGACTCTGTTTAAGAAAAGTCATATTATGATCCAAAATGGCACTATATTGACAAGAGGGAGTTATGAGCTTACAAATAAGAAGTAGAGACTCCTAAATGTGGAAGGAGATGCATAATTTACTTGTTTTCTTATTCTTTTAGTTACACCAAAACTCTCTTATGAAAATCAGAAAACTGGGACTATGTTTAAGAAAAGTCATATTCAGATCAAAAATGGCGCTATATTGACAAGATGGAGTTCTGAGCTTACAACTAAGAAGTAAAGACTCCTAAATGTGGAAGGAGATGCATCATTTACTTGTTTTCTTATTCCTTTAGCTACACTAAAACTCTCCTATGAAAATCAGAAAACTGGGACTCTGTTTAAGAAAAGTCATATTCAGATCAAAAATGGCGCTATATTGACAAGATGGAGTTCTGAGCTTACGACTAAGAAGTAAAGACTCCTAAATGTGGAAGGAGATGCATCATTTACTTGTTTTCTTATTCCTTTAGCTACACTTAAACTCTCCTATGAAAATCAGAAAACTGAGACTCTGTTTAAGAAAAGTCATATTCTGATCCAAAATTGTACTATATTGACAAGAGGGAGTTATGAGCTTACAAATAAGAAGTAGAGACTCCTAAATGTGGAAGGAGATGCATCAATTTACTTGTTTTCTTATTCCTTTAGCTACACTAAAAACTCTCCTATTAAAATCAGAAAACCAGGACTCTATCTAAGAAAAGTCAGATTCGGATAAAAAAAATGGCACTATGTTGACAAGAGGGAGTTCTGAGCTTACAACTAAGAAGTAGAGACTGCTAAATGTGGAAGGAGATGCATCATTTACTTGTTTTCTTATTCTTTAGCTCCACTAAAACTCTCCTATGAAAATAGAAAACTGAGACTCTGTTTAAGAAAATTCATATTCTGATCCCAAGTGGAACTATATTGACAAGAGGGAGTTCTGATCTTACAAATAGGAAGTACAAACTCCTAAATATAGAAGGAGATGCATCAATTTACTTGTTTTCTTATTCCTTTAGCTACACTAAAACTCTCCTATAAAAATCAGAAAACTGGGACTCTGTCTAAGAAAAGTCAGATTCGGATAAAAAAAATGGCACTATGTTGACAAGAGGGAGTTCTGAGCTCACAACTAAGAAGTAGAGACTGCTAAATGTGGAAGGAGATGCATCATTTACTTGTTTTCTTATTCCTTTAGCTACACTTAAACTCTCCTATGAAAATCAGAAAACTGGGACTCTGTTTAAGAAAAGTCATATTCAGATAAAAAATAGCGCTATATTGACAAGAGGGAGTTCTGAGCTTACAACTACGAAGTAAAGACTCCTAAATGTGGAAGGAGATGCATCATTTACTTGTTTTCTTATTCCTTTAGCTACACTTAAACTCTCCTATGAAAAACAGAAATCTGGGACCTCTGTTTAAGAAAAAT
>NW_006256805.1:1696142-1697466 GCF_000478725.1 Eutrema salsugineum | reverse complement strand
CTTTACCTACACAAAAACTCTCCTACGAAAATCAGAAAACTGTGACTCTGTTTAAGAAAAGTCATATTCTGATCCAAAATGGTACTATATTGACAAGAGGGAGTTATGAGCTTACAAATAAGAAGTAGAGACTCCTAAATGTGGAAGGAGATGCATCAATTTAATTGTTTTCTTATTCCTTTAGCTACACTAAAACTCTCCTATAAAAATCAGAAAACCGGGACTCTATCTAAGAAAAGTCAGATTCGGATAAAAAAAATGGCACTATGTTGACAAGAGGGAGTTCTGAGCTTACAACTAAGAAGTAGAGACTGCTAAATGTGGAAGGAGGTGCATCATTTACTTGTTTTCTTATTCTTTAGCTACACTTAAACTCTCCTATGAAAATCAGAAAACTGAGACTCTGTTTAAGAAAATTCATATTCTGATCCAAAGTGGAACTATACTGACAAGAGGGAGTTCTGATCTTACAAATAGGAAGTACAGACTCCTAAATATAGAAGGAGATGCATCAATTTACTTGTTTTCTTATTCCTTTAGCTACACTAAAACTCTCCTATAAAAATCAGAAAACTGGGGACTCTGTCTAAGAAAAGTCAGATTCGGATAAAAAAAATGGCACTATGTTGACAAGAGGGAGTTCTGAGCTTACAACTAAGTAGTAGAGACTGCTAAATGTGGGAGGAGATGCATCATTTACTAGTTTTCTTATTCCTTTAGCTACACTTAAACTCTCCTATGAAAATCAGAAAACTGGGACTCTGTTTAAGAAAGGTCATATTCAGATAAAAAATAGCGCTATATTGACAAGAGGGAGTTCTGAGCTTACAACTAAGAAGTAAAGACTCCTAAATGTGGAAGGAGATGCATCATTTACTTGTTTTCTTATTCCTTTAGCTACACTTAAACTCTCTATGAAAAACAGAAATCTGGGCTCTGTTTAAGAAAAATCATATTCTAATCCAAAATGGCACTGTATTGACAAGAGGGAGTTATGAGCTTACATATAAGAAGTAAAGACTCCTCAATGTGAAAGGAGATGCATCACTTTACTTGTTTTCTTATTCCTTTAGCTACACTAAAACTCTCTCATAAAAGTCAGAAAACTGAGACTCTGTTTAAGAAAAGTCATATTCTGATCCAAAATGGAATTATATTGACAAGCGGGAGTTCTGATCTTACAAATAGGAAGTAGAGACTCCCTATATATGGAAGGAGATGCATAACTTACTTGTTTTCTTATTCTTTTAGTTACACCAAAACTCTCCTATGAAAATCAGAAAACTGGGACTCTGTTTAGAAAAGTCATATTCTGATCCAAAAT
>NW_006256805.1:1695375-1696042 GCF_000478725.1 Eutrema salsugineum | reverse complement strand
GAGCTTACAAATTAGAAGTGGAGACTCCTAAATGTGAAAGGAGATGCATCAATTTACTTGTTTTCTTATTCCTTTAGCTACACTAAAACTCTCCCATAAAAGTCAGAAAACTGGGATTCCGTCTAAGAAAAGACAGATTCGGATTAAAAAAATGGCACTATATTGACAAGAGGGTGTTCTGAGCATACAACTAAGAAGTAGAGACTGCTAAATGTGGAAGGAGATGCATCATTTACTTGTTTTCTTGTTCCTTTAGCTACTCTTCAACTCTTCTATGAAAATCAGAAAAATGAGACTTTGTTTAAGAAAAGTCATATTCTGATCCAAAATGGAATTATATTGACAAACGGGATTTCTGATCTTACAAATAGGAAGTAGAGACTCCTCCTATGGAAGGAGATGCATAATTTACTTGTTTTCTTATTCTATTGGGACACCAAATCTCTCTTATAAAAATCCAAAAAAATGGGACTATGTTTAAGAAAAGTCAAATTATGATTCAAAATGGCGCTATAATGATCAGCGGGAGTAATGATCTTACAAATAAGAAGAAGAGACTCCTAGATGTGGAAGGAGATGCAGAATTACTTGTTTTCTCATTCCTGTAGCTACCCATTAACTCCCCTTATTAATTTAACAAACTTTGACTCATGTTTATGAAAATTCA
>NW_006256805.1:1692989-1694112 GCF_000478725.1 Eutrema salsugineum | reverse complement strand
ACTCATAAATATGGAAGTAGATGCATAATTTACTTGTTTTCTTATTCTTTTAGATACACTAAAACTCTCTTATGAAAATCAGAAAATTAAGACTTTGTTTAAGAAAAGTCATATTCTGATCCAAAATTGTACTATATTGACAAGAGGGAGTTATGAGCTTACAAATAAGAAGTAGAGACTCCTAAATGTGGAAGGAGATGCATCAATTTACTTGTTTTCTTATTCCTTTAGCTACACTAAAACTCTCCTATAAAAATCAGAAAACCAGGACTCTATCTAAGAAAAGTCAGATTCGGATAAAAAAAAAGGCACTATGTTGACAAGAGGGAGTTCTGAGCTTACAACTAAGAAGTAGAGACTGCTAAATGTGGAAGGAGATGCATCATTTACTTGTTTTCTTATTCTTTAGCTACATTTAAACTCTCCTATGAAAATCAGAAAACTGAGACTCTGTTTAAGAAAATTCATATTCTGATCCAAAGTGGAACTATATTGACAAGAGGGAGTTCTGATCTTACAAATAGGAAGTACAGACTCCTAAATATAGAAGGAGATGCATCAATTTACTTGTTTTCTTATTCCTTTAGCTACACTAAAACTCTCCTATAAAAATCAGAAAACTGGGACTCTGTCTAAGAAAAGTCAGATTCGGATAAAAAAAATGGCACTATGTTGACAAGAGGGAGTTCTGAGCTTACAACGAAGTAGTAGAGACTGCTAAATGTGGGAGGAGATGCATCATTTACTAGTTTTCTTATTCCTTTAGCTACACTTAAACTCTCCTATGAAAAATAGAAATCTGGGACTCTGTTTAAGAAAAATCATATTCTGATCCAAAATGGCACTGTATTGACAAGAGGGAGTTATGAGCTTACATATAAGAAGTAAAGACTCCTAAATGTGAAAGGAGATGCATCAATTTACTTGTTTTCTTATTCCTTTAGCTACACTAAAAACTCTCCCATAAAAGTCAGAAAACTGGGGACTCTGTCTAAGAAAAGTCAGATTCGGGATAAAAAAAAATGGCACTATATTGGACGAGAGGGTGTTCTGAGCTTACAACTAAGGAGGAGAGATTGCTAAATGTGGGAAGGAGATGCATCATTTACTTGTTTTATTATTC
>NW_006256805.1:1629570-1691054 GCF_000478725.1 Eutrema salsugineum | reverse complement strand
CATATTCTGATCCAAAATGGAATTATATTGACAAGCGGGAGTTCTGATCTTACAAATAGGAAGTAGAGACTCCTAAATATGGAAGGAGATGCATAATTTACTTGTTTTCTTATTCTTTTAGTTACACCAAAACTCTCTTATGAAAATCCAAAAAAATGGGACTTTGTTTAAGAAAAGTCATATTATGATCCAAAATGGCACTATATTGACAAGAGGGAGTTATGAGCTTACAAATAAGAAGGAAAAGACTCCTAAATGTGGAAGGAGATGCATCATTTACTTGTTTTCTTATTCCTTTAGCTACACTAAAACTCTCCTATGAAAATCAGAAAACTGGGACTCTGTTTAAGAAAAGTCATATTCAGATCAAAAATGGCGCTATATTGACAAGATGGAGTTCTGAGCTTACGACTAAGAAGTAAAGACTCCTAAATGTGGAAGGAGATGCATCATTTACTTGTTTTCTTATTCCTTTAGCTACATTTAAACTCTCCTATGAAAATCAGAAAACTGAGACACTGTTTATGAAAATTCATATTCTGATCTAAAATGGCACTATACTGACAAGAGAGAGTTCTGATCTTACAAATAGGAAGTAGAGACTCCTAAATATGGAAGGAGATGCATCATTTACTTGTTTTCTTATTCCTTTAGCTACACCAAAACTCTCCTACGAAAATCAGAAAACTGTGACTCTGTTTAAGAAAAGTCATATTCTGATCCAAAATTGTACTATATTGACAAGAGGGAGTTATGAGCTTACAAATAAGAAGTAGAGACGCCTAAATGTGGAAGGAGATGCATCAATTTACTTGTTTTCTCATTCCTTTAGCTACACTAAAACTATCCTATAAAAATCAGAAAACTGGGACTCTGTCTAAGAAAAGTCAGATTCGGATAAAAAAAATGGCACTATGTTGACAAGAGGGAGTTCTGAGCTTACGACTAAGAAGTAGAGACTGCTAAATGTGGAAGGAGATGCAGCATTTACTTGTTTTCTTATTCCTTTAGCTACACTTAAACTCTCCTATGAAAATCATAAAACTGAGACTCTGTTTAAGAAAATTCATATTCTGATCCAAAGTGGAATTATATTGACAAGAGGGAGTTCTGATTTTACAAATAAGAAGTACAGACTCCTAAATATAGAAGGAGATGCATCAATTTACTTGTTTTCTTATTCCTTTAGCTACACTAAAACTCTCTTATAAATATCAAAAAACTGGGACTCTGTCTAAGAAAAGTCAGATTCGGATAAAAATAATGGCACTATGTTGACAAGAGGGAGTTCTGAGCTTACAACTAAGAAGTAGAGACTGCTAATTGTGGAAGGAGATGCATCATTCACTTGTTTTCTTATTCCTTTAGCTATACTTAAACTCTCCTATGATAATCAAAAAACTAGGACTCTATTTAAGAAAAGTCATATTCAGATCAAAAATAGCGCTATATTGACAAGAGGGAGTTCTGAGCTTACAACTAAGAAATAAAGACTCCTAAATGTGGAAGGAGATGCATCATTTACTTGCTTTCTTATTCCTTTAGCTACACTTAAACTCGCCTATGAAAAACAGAAAACTGGGACTTCTGTTTAAGAAAAATCATATTCTGATCCAAAATGGCACTGTATTGACAAGAGGGAGTTATGAGCTTACAACTAAGAAGTAAAGACTCCTAAATGTGAAAGGAGATGCATCAATTTACTTGTTTTCTTATTCCTTTAGCTACACTAAAACTCTCCCATAAAAGTCAGAAAACTGGGACTCTGTCTAAGAAAAGTCAGATTCGGATAAAAAAAAATGGCACTATATTGACAAGAGGGTGTTCTGAGCTTACAACTAAGAAGTAGAGATTGCTAAATGTGGAAGGAGATGCATCATTTACTTGTTTTATTATTCCTTTAGCTACACTTAAACTCTCCAATGAAAATTAGAAAACTGAGACTCTGTTTAAGAAAAGTCATATTCTGATCCAAAATGGAATTATATTGACAAGCGGGAGTTCTGATCTTACAAATAGGAAGTAGAGACTCCTAAATATGGAAGGAGATGCATAATTTACTTGTTTTCTTATTCTTTTAGTTACACCAAAACTCTCTTATGAAAATCCAAAAAAATGGGACTTTGTTTAAGAAAAGTCATATTATGATCCAAAATGGCACTATATTGACAAGAGGGAGTTATGAGCTTACAAATAAGAAGTAGAGACTCCTAAATGTGGAAGGAGATGCATAATTTACTTGTTTTCTTATTCTTTTAGTTACACCAAAACTCTCTTATGATAATCAAAAACTAGGACTCTATTAAGAAAAGTCATATTCAGATCAAAAATAGCGCTATATGACAAGAGGGAGTTCTGAGCTTACAACTAAGACATAAAGACTCGTAAATGTGGAAGGAGATGCATCATTTACTTGCTTTCTTATTCCTTTAGCTACACTTAAACTCGCCTATGAAAAACAGAAAACTGGGACTCTGTTTAAGAAAAATCATATTCTGATCCAAAATGGCACTATATTGACAAGAGAGAGTTCTGATCTTACAAATAGGAAGTAGAGATTCCTAAATATGGAAGGAGATGCATCATTTACTTGTTTTCTTATTCCTTTAGCTACACCAAAACTCTCCTACGAAAATCAGAAAACTGTGACTCTGTTTAAGAAAAGTCATATTCTAATCCAAAATGGTACTATATTGACAAGAGGGAGTTATGAGCTTACAAATAAGAAGTAGAGACTCCTAAATGTGGAAGGAGATGCATCAATTTACTTGTTGCTGTTGACTACGTGTCTAAGTGGATAGAAGCCATAGCCAGCCCCACAAAAGATGCAAAAGTAGTAATGAAGATGTTCAAGTAGATCATATTCCAAGATTTGATGTTCTGCGACTCGTCATCACTGATGGTGGTTCTCAATTCATCAACAGAGTATTTCAGAATCTCTTGAAGAAAAATGGAGTGAAAAATAAGGTAGCTACACCTTATCACCCACAGACGAGTGGCCAGGTGGAGGTATCAAACAGAGAACTCAAAGGAATTCTGGAAAAGACAATAGGACCAACAAGAAAAGATTGGTCAGCAAAGCTTGATGATGCTCTTTGGGCATATAGAACTGCGTTCAAAACCCCATTGGGAGCTACACCTTTTCATCTTGTTTATGGTAAGGCTTGTCATCTTCCATGGGAGTTAGAGATCAGGGCAGAATGGGCAATAAGAAAGCTGAATTACGATATCCAGATGGCAAATGAGTTAGACGAGATTCGCCATAATGCCTATGAGAATTCTAAGATCTATAAGGAGAAGACGAAGGAGTTTTATGACAGGAAAATAGTTCATAAGACGTTCTCACCTAATGACCAGGTTCTACTTTATAACTCACGTCTAAAATTGTTTCCCGGAAAGCTTAAATCACGATGGTCTGGACCTTTCAAGATCAAAGAAGTTTTACCATATGGTGCTGTGGTTTTATGGAACCTCCAAGGAGGTGATTTCACTGTCAATGGACAACGTCTTAAGCCATATCTTGCAGACATTCAAGAAGAAAAGGAAGATTCGATCTCCTTAGCGGATGCGCCTAATACCTAAAAGACAACCAAGTCAAGCTAACGACCTAAAACAAGCGTTTAGTGGGAGGCAACCCACTCGGTATTTTACTTATTTTCCTTTGATCTTTATTTTCTATTTTGTTGCTTTGTTTTTGTTTCATTTAATTTCAGTTTTTTATAAAGAAGAACGAATAAAAGACGAGAAGAAATCTTAAACCGAAAACGGCCATCACTCCGGCCCCAGTGAAACTTCGACCGATGGTGCCATCCTTCCAACCGCGACTCATTCCTCCGGCAAGGTAAGTACATCTAAACACTTCAAAATTCTATTTCCTTATCCATCCTTTCTTAGATTTTATCACACTGAGGACAGTGTGAAATAAGTCTGGGGGAGGATGATCATCCGTTAACGAAATTTGATTTGTTTTGAGTTTGTTTTGGACATAAAAAATTATTCAAAAAGTTTTCAAAATTTTTCAAAACGTTTTCAAACCAGGAACATAAATAAACAATACTATGATGATTTAGACCAGTGTGCTTCTACGCTATTTCCTCGTTTTTTGCTCTTTCTGTGATTTAGGCCTAGATTGGTCGATAGCTAGAGTACTTACACTACGAACTCCCACCAGAGGATTTCTATTCATGGATATTCTTTCTGACAGGATATACTAGCTCATTTTATTTGGACTTCATCTTGACTTAACTTTCTCATTAAACCATTAGATCAGGGAAACGAGTCATACATTCAGGACTCCTTTACCCCTTTACCACTCTTTGTTGATCCTGAATGGCTAGTTCACCTTTAGCTAGTTCCCCACCGTAACCCAGCCTCTTTCAAACCACATGCACTCTTGTTTTCCACTGTCCTATATGCAGATATGTGCAAAAACGTCGGAGAGAAAGAGGATCAACGCGGTTTTCAGTCACTAAAGACAGAGACTCGCGATTTCATTGGAATGATTCAACAAAAGGAGAAAACTCAGTTTGCCTTGGAAAAACTTCAAAATCTTGGTACAATTTCGTCCCTGATAACTAAAGGTTTTTAAGGCCTTAAGAAGGGTTATCAATCCCCTTGTCAAAGTAGTATAAGGGGTGTCAATCCATATGTGTGGTAGTTAGACACTAGTTTATGTGATAAGCTCTTAAGTCAAGTGATTAAAGATGAGTTTTGGTGTGAACAAAGTAACAAGAAAGCATAAAGATGGTTATTCTGTGGTGGATTAACCTGAGGTCAGTCTTGGTTCTGGTTATCCTGAGCGTGTCCCTGATGGACCTGAGCCTGTTGAACTTGAATTCCAATCCCATTAGCAGCTCTTTGACCGTGATCAGCTTCTTGAGCCTGATGCTCATTCCCAACTTGCTGATTCATTCCTAACCTCTCCAAGTGAACAGCTCTTTCTCTTTGTCTTCTGGCCTGGCTTCTTGTGATCATAAACCTGAAAACAAAGACAGGGCTTGAAAAGTGATCAGTAAAACAAAATAAACTTGATCTCAAAAACTATATCAGAAACTAATGCTAACAATCCCCACACAATATGGCAACGGCGCCAATTGATAACTAAAGGTTTTTCCGGCCTTAAGAAGGGTTATCAATCCCCTTGTCAAAGTAGTATAAGGGGTGTCAATCCATATGTGTGGTAGTTAGGCACTAGTTTATGTGATAAGCTCTTAAGTCAAGTGATCAAAGATGAGTTTTGGTGTGAACAAAGTAACAAGAAAGCATAAAGCAAGAAACAAGCAAGCTATGATGAATGAACTAAACAAAGAAAGCAAACAAAACAAAGTGATGATGATTAAGCAAATGATAAAAGCTAAACCTCTAGATGTGATCATTGATTAGGGTGCTGTAGATATTAATTCATGATGCTAAGAACAATAATGCAATGCAAGTTACTCTTTAGTCTAGACTTCAAAAGCAGATTAATTCATTCCCATGACAATAATCCCTTTTCTAATCACTTAATCAAGTCTAACAACCATTAGATATAATCAAGCAATCAACAAGCATAATGCATCAAGCCTAATAAGTGACCAAACAATCTCTCAACCAAGAAGACTGAATCTTACACAGAAAGACATAGCAAGCAATCACATGATCTCAAACATTTCAACTTAGAACTCTAATCTAGACTAATCCTCTCATGAAGGCATTAATGTCTACACTAATCCACTTTCAAACCAAATTCCCATTTGTGAAATATGAAATAATGAGCATTAAGAAACAGTTCTAATATGTCATTTATGCAATTAACAAATATTCCCATGGCATTAATGCATATACCCTTAGTTAGCTTTCATTCAGGCATTTCATCAAACACCTTATGGGTGGAGATTTGCCTAAGCTCTAGACCAGAGTGATGTGCAAAGATCTAGCATTAGGAACAGCTAACTAAGGAAATGAAATGAGAATCTAGACCCTAAACATCATAAATAAAACATCTAAGCACCCTAATCTACACACCTAGAAGCTTAAAAGATGACACTCACTAATCATGAAGAACACATCTAATCTTTTGCAAGAGATGATGTTAATCATGATTAGAAGCAGAAATGAGATAATCAGATGATAAGAAACAGCCTTAAGATGATTAAATCTGCTAGATATCTCTTGATCAAACTCGTCTTTACACTGAAAAGGAAAGAAAACAAGAGAGAAACTAAGAGAGAAGAAGATGTTCTTTAGGGTTTTTTTCCCAAAAAAGTATTTATACTAAGTATTATGGACCGGGTCAGCCCGGAACAAACCGGATACTGACCCGACTTTGGTGGGTAAAGATGAGGTTTGCCACGGTCTAGCAGCTCTTGGTCAAGCCGTGGCAAGTGACCGTGTCAAGTCCCGAAGCTTCTGTTCTTGGATGAATCTTGGTGCCACGGGTTCCCTTTGGTCATCATGCATGGCCGTGTCAAGTCCCGAAGCTCTAAAGGATCCCAAGTGTTGTCTTGCCACGGTCAAGTGTAGACCGTGACCGTGTCAAACCCCGAAGGATTGCATCAAGTGCCACGGTCAGATGTGGACCGTGGCATTCCACCGTGCCTTCCTTACACTTAGCACAATTTCCACGCTCTTGGTGCTCGAAGGATAGGTGTGTCTCTATTCTTCCGGAACTCACGCCTCACAACTCCAAATGGAACGATCTCAACTGTTCTGGAAAGAGGACTCAATTATCTCGAATCGTGATGAAGAAACCCTCAGCGCTTGGGAAGTGGAAGGTTCCCCGGAGGGCTCATCTTTGCAGTACATTGACACGGTCAGAAAGAGGCTTCTAGACATGTGTCCATTCCGGAAACGTTATCGTCTTGCTCATGGCTTCAAATTGAATGATATCAAACGTTCTGGAAAGAGGACTCACAAATCTAAAATCTTGATGACGGACCTGTAGACTGAATCGGTCTGGAAGTGCATCGTCCTTTGCCATTTACGGAGCTCATCGGGTCGGTCCAAAACGGTAGCGAGACAGGCGTGCCTTCCGGTGAGCTTAACTCTCTACTCACGCCTCCAAATTCTATGATCCCACCTGGTATGGAAACATGATCCAATCTTCAACAAATTTGATGAAGCACCAGACAACTGAATCGGACCGGAAGGTTCCCCGGACAGGCGATCTCTGTCTTCCGGTGACCGTATCTTTCCGATCAATGCTCCAAATGCCCTGATTCAACCTGTCCTGGGTTCTTGACTCAATTATCTCCAACTTTGCTGAAAACTTTGTAAGCTGAATAGGCCGGCAAGAGCTTCCGGTGATGCGATTTCGGAAATGTATCTGCACCCGGGATTTTTGGCCGAGATACTTGACCGCGGTACGTGTTTTTGGCCGAGAGAGCTACCCGCGGGAAGGATTTTGGCCGAGAATCTTCGGCCATCAGTACAGCATTTTGCTGAGAAACCCAAAATTGCTCCTTTTCACCATTTTTGATCATTTCAACTCCATTTCTTCATCTGAATCACATCCTCCACTCCAAATAGGCTCCAAAAGCACCTGTTTAACACTCCAAAACATGCAAAACTCTCTTGGACCTAATGCAATCTCCTAAGTCCTAAAACAATGCCTAAAGACCTAAAATGCATGCAAATGAGACATGATTTGGACTAGAATATGTACATTAAATGATGCAATTTATGAATATATCAGTCCCTTAGACTCCCTATCTATAAAAGGTTGTTTCGCCTTTCAAAAAAAAAACAAAAATAATATATCCGAAAAAAAGAGAAAGAAAAGAAAAAAGAAAAAAAAAGAAAGGAAAAAAGAAGAAGGGAAAGGAAATTTAAAACCTTAGAGAGTCTAGGAGGATCGAGTTTTATACTTGAGGCAAGCTTTAATCTGATTATTTGGAGTTTTGGAGATTATCTTTATGGGGGAGTAGCTGTTTACAACAATGGAGGAAGATTATGCCACAGCATTTGGCAAAGGAGAAGTGACTGAAAATCTGCGGTCATCAACAGGTCCTTCTATCTCTCTTACAGTTTTGCATAATATCTTGCATCCTCCAGTTCTTCAGGTAAACCGAAACACTTAAACTCCACCACTTAAATAGTCCTTAACTACCAAATGCCGTCTACCCTGAATGATGTTTTTCATGAGAATTCACTGTGCACTTAATGAATGTAAAGAGCTAGTTTACTGGAAGTTAGATCTAAATGTGTAGATTTTTGCATGACGGATCAACGGACTAGTTATGTTTGTATTTTGGTGAGGATTTTCTAGACTAGATCCAGATAGAAGTTTTACGATAGGTTATGGTTTAGAAGGACGGTCACTGAGATATTGTTTAGTTCCTGCGGATTTTTAAGGATCCTTTTCCTGGCTTGATCTATGTTTTGTTTGAGGACAAACAAATGTTTATGTCTTGGGGAGTTGATAACACCGGATTTTAACCATTTTTATGGATCATTTTAATATCTTATGCAGGTGTTTTAACTCTGTTTGCAATGGTTTTTAACTGATTTCTATGTTTTAGAGTTTTAAAAGACTTTTCAGGAAACTTGGACTAAAGATGTGCAATTTGGAACAAATAAGTAATTTTGGATAAATGCAGACCGTCAGAAGTATGGTACTCGATGAAGACCTTCTCACCGTCTGAGACAATATAGAGGAGACAACCAGCTTTCTAATGCAATTGGTTTGGAGACAATCCAACGGTTAGATCTTCAGATATTCCCGATGCATTAAAGAAAAAAAATGCAGCCTCGAAGGAGAGCATAGGCCGCGATCGCGGCCAGACCCTGATTCCCCGCAGTCAGGACCACCGCGACCGCGGCCAGACAACGTTGACATCCGAAAGTGACCTAATTCAAGCCCAAGTCCAGCCCACTACTCCTTCAAACCTAGACGTTTCCAACGAATTAGAAGGCTATATATACTCGTTTTAGGTCATTCTAATGACCAAGTCGTGGAGAGAGAGCAGAGAAGAGAGCCGCACACCTCAGAGTTGCCGTCTTTGGGAGAAGAAGGAGTCGGCAAAGGAGTCACCATCGATCTCCATCTTCATCTTCGTTCTTCGTTCTTTACCTTTCTCATATCCTATTTCCAGCAAACTACAATACTTCTGTGATGTTTTTATACACTATGATTGAGTAATTCTCTTGTTGGGTTTTAAGGGATTCATGGATTGATTTCTGGTTTGTTAGATTAGGGTATATCTTTAGAGTTCTTCGTCTAAATCTGCGTTTCGTTGATGTGGCTTTGATCGATAATCTAGCTACTGCGATTAGGTTGATTTACTCACCGAAAGTGTTGTTGAATCGATTACCCCTATTTAGATGAACAAATTCTCTTAGAAGGCGTGAGTCGATCTAAAGCGTTTTGTAAAATTATCAAACTAATTTGTCTAAAAACTCAGAGAATTGAATGGGAGTTTAGTAAATCTGAGTGAATTGATTTGTGATTAATACTACGTGAGTAGGTTAGTCTGAGTTTGATTTCAGGAACACATCTTTAGAAAACTCTATGTTTGATTCTCTTGTTAGCTAGTCTATGATTTCCGGCGAATTCCCTAACGCCCAACACCTTCTCGTATTGATTTGATCTTATTGTTTACTTATTTTTAAATTTATTATTTGCTATTTTCGTCACTGTTCACAACCCCCAAACAAACACCCATATATTCATCTTAGCTCAGTTCTCATCTCAAGTAAACTCGTATTGCATTTACTTGGTCTTCAGTGGATCGGCCCCTAAGTACTACAACGTACATCTGTGCGCTTGCAGAAAACTAGGGTTAAAACCTGAGCACATCACCAAGCGCTGAAGGTTTATTCACCAAAGTTCGAGCTATTTGAGTGCTTTTTCCACTGAAGTTAGAATCAAGCCATTTCGATCTATATCCTGGAAGTTACTCTCCCCCGAATGCAAAGTGGTCCGAGGAGATTTGAAGTCTGCGAGATACTTTTGCGAGTTGGTTAACCCGCAGCGCGTAAAGGTTAAATTCTGGAATTGAGCTGCGTATGGAGATGTGCGGGTAAGGTAATCCTGAGTGAGATCAAAGACCCCCGAGCAGGAAAAATGCTAAGTCCACAAGCTGTGCGACTTAAGCATGCGATTTGGTCGAGCAGTGAACTGAACCGCACAAAGACTCGCAGTTTACACCGACTTGGGCCTGCGACTTGGGAGTGAAGTAGACCATCTCGCACACATGTTTGAAGTCCTGTGCTACATGAATGTGCGAGCTAGAGAGCAAAAGGACCTGAATCGCACAAACATTCACGGTTTACACCGAGAGAGGAATGCAGATTGGCTTACAAAGTTCTATCTTGCTAAATCACCTTTCCAGACTTGTGCGAGTTGGGCATGCGAGTTGGGACTAAAGATGACCAACTCGAACACATATTCTCTCGAGAATGCGTCTTGGTTGTGCTAGTTGAAGAGAAGAAAACCTGGACAGCACAAACACTGGCGGTTTGCACCATGATAGGCATGCGTCTGAAGCTGAAGGATTTAAGGCGCACAAGGCTGTTTCTATGGCTGTGCGACTCAGGCCTGCGGGATTGGAAGCACCTGACCAACTCGCAGACTTGGAATTTTACCCATCAAGGTCGGGTCAGGACCCGGTTTGTCCCGGGCTGACCCGGTTTGATTGAGCTATAAATACTTTTTTGGGGTTTTACCCTAAGGACAAGCTTTATTCTCTCTAATTTCTTTGCCTCTTTTGTGAAAAGACTCCTTTGAAGAGAAATATCCCTTTTTGAGAGTTTGAATCAAGAGAGAAATCAGAGATCTCTGTGTGATTAAAGCTGCAATCCTTCTTATCTATCATCTCTATCTTCATTTCCCCATCATTAATCATGCTTAACAACACATCTTGCAAAGGATTGATTATATTAAGTATGATTAGTGAGTAGTCACCTTAATGAGGTTCTAGATGTGTAGGTTAGGGTGCTAAAGTGTTAGATTAGGAGTGCTTAAGGCTAGATCCATGCTTTCATCTCTCTAAACAGTTGTTCTCTAAGCTAGATCCTTGCACATTACTTGTGATCTAGAATCTGGGAATTTCATGCACGAGAAGTGTTTGATGAAATTCCTGAAAGAGCTGTATTAGAGGTATGTGCATTAACTACATGATGATGTTTTGTTATTTGCATAAATGATCACTTACAACTGATTCTTAGTGCTGTTTTGTTGTTTGATCTCCAATGATTGTTGGGTATGTGAAATAACTTGATTTGTGTCTTGATGCTTGGTAAAGATTAAGGCTTGATTAGAGTTCTAAATCATTTCAATCATGTTTCATCATTGTCATTAACATTTCTAGTTTAGCACCAAAGCACCCTAGCTATCATGTCTAGAATCTCATGCCTCCATCATTTCATATCCATATCATTTGTCATTTGCTTCTTGTTTTGGTCATTTGCTTAGTCATTCATCTTGTTTAAGTATTTAGTAGTCATTAGTTTAATCAAAACCTTACTTGTTTACTTGAATTAAGAAATAGATCACATAGCTTACTATCTAACTTCCACATGCTTGGCTTGACACCCTTTATATTACTTTGATTAAAGGGATTGATAGCCCTCAAGACATCAAAAATCTTGTCTATCAGAGGTTGAACAAGCGAATACAATCAGAGAGAGGAGTCTTCCATGGTTTGCTGATCTTGTTAACTACCTCTCATGCGGTTTAGAGCCACCTGAAATGGATTCTTATCAAAGGAAAAAGTTCTTTAAAGATGTGAGGAGATACAATTGGGATGAGCCATATCTAAATGTGCTCAGAATCCGATCATCAAGGATCATCTTTATAGAAGGTGCTTAGCTGAGGAAGAGGTCCAGCCTGTGTTACAAGAGTGTCACGGTTCTGGTTATGGTGGACACTTGGGAGCTTTCAAGACGGTCGCTAAGGTGTTGCAATCTGGTTTTTGGTGGCCTACGATGTTTAAAGATGCCTAAGCTGTTGTCTCAAGCTGTGAATCGTGTCAAAAGCATGGGAATATCTCAAAGAGAAATGAGATGCCTCAGAATCCGATCTTTGAGGTGGAGGTCTTTGATTGTTGGGCAATAGACTTCATGGGACCGTTTGTCTTTTCACATGGAAACCAGTACATTTTGGTGGCAGTTGACTATGTTTCTAAGTGGGTAGAGGCGATTTCAAGTCCCACAAACGATTCAAAGGTGGTGTGTAAACTGTTCAAAAGCATCATCTTCCCACAGTTTGGAGTTCCACGAGTTGTTATAAGCGATGGGGGCAGCCACTTTATTAATAAGACTCTTGAGGGCTTGTTAAAGAAGCATGGTGTAAAGCACAAAGTGGCGAGTCCTTATCACCCTCAGACTACTGGACAAGTTGAAGTTTCAAACAGGCAGATCAAAGCAATCGTAGAGAGGACTGTGAACAATTCAAGGAAGGACTGGAGCAAGAAACTCGATGATGCTCTTTAGGCTTATAGAACAGCTTTTAAAACTCCCATAGGTACCACACCGTTCAACCTGTTGTATGGGAAGAGCTGTCACTTGCCGGTTGAGTTGGAATACAAAGCTTTGTGGGCAGTCAAGCTGTTAAACTTTGACATCAAGACCGCTCAAGAAAAAAGGGTTCTACAGCTTCATGAACTAGGAGAGATCAGGTTAGACGCTTTTGAGAGCTCCAAGATTTACAAAGAAAGAACCAAGGCACTTCATGATTAAAAGATTCAAAAGAGAGAGTTCAAAGAAGGCGGTCAAGTCCTCTTGTTCAACTCTAGGCTCAAATTATTCCGTGGAAAGCTCAAATCTAGATGGTCAGTACAGTTTAAGGTGATGGAAGTCAGACCATATGGAGCTTTAGTTCTTGAAGGCAAAGATGGCCAAGGGTAATGGTCAAAGATTGAAACACTACCTGGTATCCAAAATCAAAGAGGGAGATACCTCAGTTCCTCTTCTTGAACCCCAAACTGCCTAAGAAGGTATGAAAAGTAAAACTTAGTGACGTTAAACAAAGTGCTCTTGGGAGACACCCAAGCTTATCTTTGAACATAGTTTTCTTTTTGATATTTCTTTTCTTGTTTATTTGGAACGTTTTGAAGGTTTTGTTGAGTGATTTCAGGTCTAAGCAGTGTTCAGGTGTGTAACTTTAAGGAATGATAGACAAGACTTTTTGGGTCTTAAGGGCTATCAATCCCCTTGTCAAAGTAGCAAAAAAGAGGTATCAATCGAAGAATGTGGTGCTAGACACTAAGCTATGTGATCAGTTTCTCAATTCAAGTAAACAGGTGAGGTTTTGATTGACTATTGACAACTAAGAACTTAAAACAAGATTAATGATTAAACAAGTGATCAAACAAGAACTAAGCAAATGACAAGTGATGTGAATATGAGATGATGGAAGCATGAGATTCTAGACATAATAGTTGGCTAGGGTGCTTTGGTGCTAAATAAGGAATGCTAATGACAATGACGAGACATGATTCAAATGATTAAGAACTCTAATCTAGATTAATCCTCTTATGAAGGAATTAACCCCTACACTAATCTATTTTCAAACCAAATCATCATTTGTGAAACATAAATCAGTGAGCATTAATAAACAGTTCTAAAAGATCATTCAAGCAAATAACAATACATCATCATGCAGCAAATGCTTAAACCTCTAATACAGCTCTTTCAGGAATTTCATCAAACACTTTTGGTGCATGAAATTCCCAAAATCTAGATCTCAAGTTATATGCAAGGATCTAGCCTAGAGAACAGCTGTTTAGAGATATGAATCAATGAATCTAGCCCTAAGCACTCCTAATCTAACACTTTAGCACCCTAACCTACAAATCTAGAACCTCATTAAGATGACTACTCACTAATCATACTAATCTCTCTTAAACCTTTGCAATTTGAGAAGATTGGCATGATTAATGATGAGAAATGTAGATGGAGAAGATGGATAATGATGGATTTGCAGCTTTAAACAGAAAGATCTCTCAAACTCTCTTGATTAGAACCCTTAAAAATCGATATTACTCTTCTAAAAAGGGAGTCTTTCACCAAAGAGGCAAGAAACAAAAGGAATAAAGCTTAAGTCCTCAGGGTAAAACCCTAAAAAACTATATATAGGTCTTAAAACAAACCGGGTCAGCCCGGAACAAACCGGATCCTGACCCAGCTTTGAAGGGGAAAATGACGAGTGTGCGAGTTGGTCAGGTGCTTCCCACGTCACATGCGCAAGTCGGACAACCGCAGAAACAGTCTTGTGACCCTTAAGTCCTTCAGCCTCTGCCGCATGCCCATCTAGGTGTAAACCGCGAGTCTTCATGCGATTTGGTCTTTCTTCTCTTCAACTCGCATGACCAAGACGAAATCTGTGGAGAATATGTGTGCGAGTTGGTTCTCCTTTAGTCTCAATTCGCATGCCCAACTCGCACAGGTCTAGAAAGAAGCTTCAGCGAGATAAAACCATGTAAGTCAGGCCGCATTCCTCTCTCGGTGTAAACCGCGAGTCTTCATGCGGTTCTGTCCCCTTTGCTCCCTAACTCGCACAACCATGTAGCATAGGACTTCAAATATGTGTACGAGTTGGTCCACTTCACTCCCAAGTCGCATGCCCAACTCGGTGTAAACAGCGAGTGTTCCTGCGGTTCAGTTCACTACTCGGCCAACTCGCATGCTCAAGTCGCACACTTGTGGACTAAGCATTTTTCCTGCTCGGGAACCTTTGACCTCATCCAGTGTTACCTTAATCGCACATCTCAACACGCAGCTCAATTCCCAGAAATTATCCTTTAAGCGCTGCGAGTTGTCTAAGTCGCAAAACCATCTCGCAGACTTCAAATCTCCTTGGACCACTTTGCATTCGGGGATGCGTAACTTCCAGGATATAGATCCAAACGGCTTGATTCCAACTGCAGTGAAAAGGGCACTCAAACATCTCGAATTTTGGTGAAGGAACCTTTGGCGCTTGGGAAGTGGAAGGTTCCCTGCACAGCTCATCTATGAAGTGCATTGAAACGATAAAAAAAAAGCTCTTGGACCAGTCTTCACTCCGGAGACGGTATCTTTCAGCACATAGCTCCAAACCGGATGATCTCAGATGTTATGGAACGAGCACTCAATGAACTCAAATATTTATGAAGACTCCGGCAGCTGAATCAGACTGGAAAGACATCATCCCACGCAATCTTTGTGATTCATCGGATCGGTCTTGAAACTGTAGCAAAACAGGTGTGCCTTCCGGTGAGCTTAACTCTCTGCTCACGACTCAAAATCCAATGAATCTACCTGTTCTGGATCCGTGACCTGATTATCTCCATCTTTTATGCAGACTCTGTAATCTGAATCGGACATTACGACTTCTCGGACAGGTGATCTTTCCAGACGTATGGGGTTGCTCCAGAACGGATGCGAGAGGGGTCTGTCTTCCGGTGGCCGTATCTTTCAGCTCGGTGCTCCAAACTCATCGATTCTAACTGTTCTGAGATCTAGACTCCATTATCTTGATATTTGCTGAAGTTCTTGGAGACTGAATCGGCCGGCAAGACCTTCCAGTAACGCGATCTCGGAGATGTATCTGCACCCGGAAAGTTTGGCCGAGAAACTTTAACAGCCGGTACACGTTTTGGCCGAGAAATCCACCCGTGGTACATGAAAATAGCCGAGAAAAAGCTTCCCGCGGTACAGGTTAGCGCTAAGAATCTCCAAAAGGCTGATTTCACCATTTTTGAACCCCCATTCACCATTTGTCTTCCTGGCTTCATCTTTTTAGGTCCAAAGTGCTTCTAAATCACCTGTAAACACTCCACAACATGCAAGACTCACTTGGACCTAATGCAAACCCCTAAGTCCTAAAATAACACCTAAAGACCTAAAATGCATGAAATAAGACATGATTTGGAATGAAATGTACAACCTAAATGATGCAAATTATGAACATATCAAGGAACGGGTGCAAGAAGGTGTTTAAAAGCCACGGCCTTGTGTTTTAAGACAGGAGTTCTTTTGGTCTCGGTTTCGACCCTCGGTATAATCAAGCCACGGTCATCTTATACCGTGTGAATATTTCAAAACTTCGGCCAAACTCCTCGTCTTAGACACACCGGGTCGTGTGAGGAGAAGAAGGAATGATGAAAAGACCAAGTGTGGGGGAAGGCCCCCGGTGTAGACACCTCGGTGTAAACACACCGAGGTCCAATGTCCAAAAGAAATCGTCAAAACCTTGATCTGAGGCCGTGACATGTTTACACCGAGGCCGAGCTATTTATTCCCCAAGTACCCAGTGTTCTACCCAGAAACAAGCCCCCTTGTTGTGATGCCCTCGTGGTGGAGCATGCCGAGGTACCTGGTAGCGAGTATGAGCAAAATGAGAACACTTGGGACACTTGATTCAAAGAAGAATGGTCCCCTCGGGGTGGAACACATCGAGGCCACATGTGTCTAACCCAGAAAACGAGAAAAGCATGTATGGCCCTCGCCTTATCCACACCGTGGTCTTTTACAGCCTTTGCGCGGAAAATCAAGTTTTTAAAGCTCGGTCAACAAATTTTAGGCGCGGTCAACGATTGGAGTCTTTGAGAAAGGGGGGAGCAGTCTCACAACATTCCAAAAACCAGCTGGAAAGGAGACTCCAGCCCATACCTGCCTCCATACCGAGCCAAAACCAGAGTTTGCTCTTCTTCTTCCTTACTCTGCATTTACACGAGCATATCTCTCTCATTTCTCACTCACACGATTCCAAGTGCGCTGAGCTCATAGAGAAGTTTTCTTTCCTGCATACTTATCTAACTTAGCTTAAATCTTGTTTTCCCAAAGGTATTTTGATCTAAGAGAACTCATCTTTTTCCATTGTCATTTGCGCGCTATTGAGTTTGCTTTGTGTGGAATCAATTCTTTTAGGTAGCTTGATGATTTGGGAAAAATTTTAAGAAATTCCATCAGGATAGACAACACATGAAAAACCGGTTCCTGCATTGAAAATCGCCTGTTCTTGAGTTGTTAAAATTATTGAGAAATTGTGCTTTAAAACCGACCTAAATGGTGAAATGGTTTCTTGGCTGAGTTGTTCGCTTTATTCTGTGTTTGGCATTGTTATAACTTGTTTTCTGATCACTATGAGCCTGAGAAATCATTGAGCCATTGGTTTTTGAGAGAAATGTGTTCTTGACATTTCTCTTGAACTTGTCTTTGGCGATGTATACTTGGTGCTTATTCTCTTTTTGAGGATTCTATTGCAGATGACTGAAAGAACGACTGCTCTGGCTCAGGAAAAGGAAGTTCAGAAGAAGGTTAACAAGGGCAAGACTGTGGCCTCAGAAAAATCTGGAGGAACAAGCAAGAAGATCTTAAAAAGCACCAAGAGAGCCGATGGTGAGCCAGCTACGAAGCGAGCAAGGAATGATGAGCTTGCACTTGTGGTGGTGCATAAGCTGAAAAAGAAAGGGAAGTAGATAGCTTTGGCATCTGATGAGGAGAGAGCTGAGGCCACAGAAAGAAGAGAAGCAGTACCTGAGCCTGTTTCCGAGTGTGCCAAAGAAGCAAAGAAAGAATCGAAGGCTGAGAATGAAGATGATCACTTGCCTACAGCTAGAGAGTATTTGTACCAATTTTACAAGGCACAGGTGACTCAAGGTCGGTTCCCTGATGTTGAGATTTTGAGCAAGTTGGAGATTCTCGATGATGTAAAGCTCATTTGCAAAAATATGGGTTTAGCATCATTCTTTGAGATGAGGGACATTTCCTATGAGGGAATTACTCAGCAGTTCTTGGCTTCTTTGGACGTGTTCATCTACCCCAAGAGGTTTCATGGGAGAGGCTTTGGACACATTGAGTTTGAGATTAATGGGGTTGGTTACAAGGTGAGCTTCAAGGAGATTGATGAGATCTTCGGTTTTGTGAGGAATGAGAGCTCAATGGAGAAATTTTTGTACCCTAAACAAGAGATTGCTGCTTTATGGGACACCATTGCTTTCGGACCTTATGTTGGAGGGAAGAGCAAGACAAGCTGCATGAGAAATCCGGCCATCAGATACGCCAACAGAGTCTTAGCGTGCATGTTCTTCTCAACCTACAACCCTGGAGTTATGCATTTGAACGAAATGGAGCTGTTGGGACTTGGCTTGAAGCCACTCATCTCTCACACAAGAAACAAGAAAGAGTTTGAGGGTCCGATTCATGTGCCTTCTTTAGGCGCATTCTTTGCCATTCAGATGCTCACTTACCGGCATAATGTATGGTGTGACCGAACAAATAGCGGAATCAAAAGGCTTCAGAACGGTTGGATGGCGACCAAGATCTTAAGAGCAAGAGGTTTTGTGTTCCCTGATACCAAAGCCAAGCCGAGTCTCACTGATGAGGGATATTTAAGCAAGAGTGGGTTCTTTGAAGAAAAAGTTGGGAACAGATGGGCTTCCAGCTTCAAAATGCTTCAAAGACATGAGGTACAAGTCGTCCTACCCAACAGAGCAATCACAACACTTCAAGAGAGATGCAATGTCTCTTTTGTTTTGCTCAAAGACCAGCTCTACAACCCATCTAGACACTCTCCACTGCAAAATAGGGATGAAAGAAGAGAAGGCCGAGTCAAGCAGGCCTCAGAACGAAGCTAGAGCTGATGGTTGTGAGAATGAGGAACCCCAAGTTCTTGAAAGAAGAATGGGAGCAGGCAGATACCATTTTGATCCTTATGTATGGGGTGAGCGTGAGTATCACACAAGGAAGCTTTATACAAGGGTCAATAGTCTTTAAAAATGGTGTAAATGGCAAGACAAGACAATTCATAAGCTTGTCGTGTGCGTAAGGCACTTAAAAAAGAAGGTGAAGAAGCTCACGACACCTGCCTCACCAGACAAAGACTCGGCCACTTCACCAGCACCAGTTACAAGAGAAGAGGTTGGTGAGAGCTCCACAGTGAGTGAACCTGAGTTCCCACCGGGAAAAGAAGACTGGATCAATCCGGCCACCGCGTTTCTACCGGATTCACCTGAAAGCAGCCCACCGATGGAGCCATCTCCATCTTACTCCACCTCAAATCCCTCGTATGACATGGGATCCGACCTCAGTGATTAAGGTAACCTCTCAAAACCTTTGTACATATGCATCTTGTTCATATCATTTCATTTTGCATCTTTCTTGTCTTTGCTTTTCACTTCTCTCTTACGCTCTCATAACACAAGGGACTGTGTTATTTAAGTATGGGGGAGTATTTTTGTGTCTACTAATCATGTTTTCTCTGTTCTTATTTCACTTTGAGTCTTGAGTCTCATGTAGTTGCATCTAAGTGCATATAAAAACAAAAAAAAATCGAAAATCGGAAAATTTTCACAAAAAAAATGTTCATTCTAGCTGCATTTCACATTTTTAAGATCGAGTCTAGCTGCATCATATAGGTTGCATCAATGCATGGGAGTAATGATAGATTTTTTCCTCGAGAGTTCATCACTTTGAGAATTTGGATTTCCATGTTTGTTGATTCTTTTGTGCTTGCGAGAATTGAAAAGATCTGAATCTGTGAAGCAAGTTTGAATTTGAACTCAGCTCTAATAAGTAAAAACCATTGAACCTGGCTTATAATTATCTTGTGATGCATTGTTTGAGTGAGCATTGTGGATATGCATGTACATATTTGAGCTAGAACCCTTTTTACCACTCGTTTCATTAGCTCAAGTAGCTGAATCCGCATTTGGATCAGTTTTCCACACCCTGAAGCCATCCTTCTTTCAAGCCTAAAGAATTTCGTGTGTGTTAGGTTAAGAGCGACAAGGGCAAGTCTCATGAGTGTCTAGTTCCAACATCAAGGAGCTATTAGGTCTAGGCTATGAATAAGTGTGGGGGAGAAGTGTCCTTGAGTGAGAGTTTTGAGAGAAAAGATCTTTGAGAGAGAAAAAGAGAAAGAGTGTAAAAAGGGGAGTGATGAGATGTAAGGTTTTGAAAAGAAAACAATTGGACTTGGATCTTGTGTTCTAAAAAAGAAAGAGAGCTCTAAGTGTCTAAAAGAAGGTGTCTAACCTCTGAGTGAAAAGAAATGAAAAGAAGCCAAAACGGCTCATGTGTTTAAAAAGAGAAAGTGAGAGGTTAGATAACCAGAGTTGTAAAAAAAAGATCTGTGTGAGAAGAAGATCCCAAGCCGAGAGTCCAAAAGAAAAGAAAACCATTTTTTGAGAGATGAAAGGGAGTGAGAAGAGAGCTGTGAGGTTCATTGCGAGAGACTGTGATCTATAGGTGTCTTTGGGTAAGGGGAGCGAGTTGAGTCTTGCTCTTGTATGTGCCTATTGCTCTTTACATTTAGCATTCTGCCGAAGCTTTGATCGTTCATTGAGAGATCGTTGATTTCTTTGAACCTTGCTTGTGAATATGAATGAGATCATTTTAGTCTCATAGCCTCATCCTTAGCCAAACATTGTTGCTTGATCCAGCATCACTTGAATCACTTGGTAAAACGCTTAATGAATGTCAAAGAGCTGAGGAATAAGAGAACTTGTGGAGATCATTGTTGAATTTTGAGCATCAAAGTAGAGTCTTGCATTGCATGAAGAATTGGAAACTTGGAATCTGAATCTCTTTGTGATTGTTTCTCTCTTCCATAGGAAATATGAACTCCTAATGCATCTAACCTCTTTCTCTCATTTGATATTTTTGCTTGGAGACAAGCAAAGGAAAAGTGTGGGGGAGTTGATATGTCCATAATTTGCATCATTTAGCTTGCATTTTGGAGTCCAAATCATGTCTTATCTCATGTATTTTAGGTCCTTTAGCATTGTTTTAGGCCTTAGGGGGTTGCATTAGGTCCCAAAGTGTGTTTGCATGGTTTCGAGTCTTTATCAGGTGTTTTTGAGGACGTTTGGAGCTGAAGAGATTTGATCCAGAGTTGAAACGGTGAAGAAAGAGATCAAGAATGGTGAAAATGGCTTAAAGGAATTTCTCGGCAAAAGCATGTACCGTATGGAATAGTTTTATTGGCTAAAAATGCTATCGGGTGAATTTCTCTTGGCCAAAGTCATTATCGGGTGAAAATGCTATCAGGTGAAGTTTTATGCCGAGACGGGAGATTATTTTTCGGCTAAAAAGCTTACCGCGGTATGCGATATTCGGATATTTTCCTTACCGCGGGAAGTGTTTCTCGGCTAAAACCTGTTTGCACCCGCGCGCATCAAAGATTGCCAATCCGGGGAAGCTTCTGGTATGAATCAGTTGTCGGGGTCTTCATAGAAGGTTGAGAAGATTGTGTCAAGGTTACAAAACAGTTGAAATTACTGAATTCGGAGAAGTGAGCAGAGAGTTAAGGCCACCGGCAGACACACCTGTCTCGCATGCATTCTAAGTCGATCCAGTGATCTTCAAAGATTACGTAGGACGACGCCTTTCCAGTCCGATTCAGCTGTCGAGGTCTTCATCAATATTCAAGGTTTGAGTTCTATTTCTAGGACACCTGAGATCACCCAATTTGGAACTGTGACCTGAAAGATATCGTCTCCGGAGTAAACACGAGTCCAGGAGCTGTTTTCTTACCATTCCGGTGTGATGGAAAGATGAGCAATCCGGGGAATCTTCCACTTCCCAAGCACTGCTCTTTTCTTCACCAAAGTTTGAGCTGAATGAGTGATCGTTCTTATGGAGTTGGTTTCAAGTCGTTTGTAGTTTTGTGCTGAAAGTTATTGCGATCAGGAGACAAGCAAGTCGATACAAGATTCAAGAGTTGTAATTTGTGCTAAGTGTTTAAGTAGACCACGGTGTCGTTCCCTCGACATTGCCTAAGCCGAGGCCTATTCTCCGAAGCTTTATAGTCCAGACCTCAGACTAACCCCTCGATGCATCCAGACCAAGGCACACATGCTGAGAAAACAAGCTGAATTTTTCTAAGTGTGAAACTAAACCTCGACCTCAAGACCTCGGCATTGCACGTAGGACCCTCTCCTCCTTATCCCCTCGATCACCAAGCCCCTCGGTGTATCTATGCCGAGGTCCCTTGTCACGAACCCAGATCAAGAACAAAGCTGATCTAACGAGTGCACATGAAGATAAATCAAAAACTAGGGTTCATGTATGATCTTGGTGAGTTCTTGGCAAGTTCTTGGTGAATCCTTCATTTCAACTCAGCAATGCCGAGCCCCTCGACATCATCCCCTCAACTTCACTCCCTCACACACCGAGGTGCTCATACAAAGACCCAACAAGACCAGTTCAGTACCCGGTTTGTTCCGGGCTGATCCGCATCACTTAGCTTTACTATATATAGTTTTAGGGACTAAAACCCTACTGATGTTATCTCTTATCTTATCTTATCCTTGAGAACTTGCCTCTTTTGTGAAAACTTGTCTTTTTAATCAGATATCTCGTTTTTGAATCAAAGATCTTGTTCTTTTTATTTCTATTAATCATTTCAAAGCTTCTAATCATGTCTAGCATCACTTCTTGCAAAAGATTAAGTGTGCTCTTCATGATTAGTGAGTAGTTTCATTATGAGGTTTTAGATGGGTAGATTAGGGTGCTGAAATGCTAGATTAGCGAGTTTAGATTCTAGATCTGCATCATTCATTCTCTAACAAACTGATCTCTAAGCCAGATCCATGAACATCACATGTGGTCTAGATCTGAGGTACTTTCACGCCTGAGAAGTGTTTGTTGAAATACCTGAACCAGGTTTTGTTAGAGGTTTAAGAGTCTTTCATCATGATAATGATTTGTTTTCTCTTAAATGACTTATTGAACTGATACATAATGCTTGCTGATTCATGCTTTTCAAAAGGAATTTTGGTATGAAAGAGGATTAGCATAGAAGTTTAATGCCTTCATGAGAGGATTATCTTATTATTGAGTTCAAGTTAAATGAATCTGCTTAATTGTTTGATCATTAACTCGTTAGTTTAGTATAGAAGCACCCTAGTTCATTATCCTGTCTAAAACCTCTACTTCATCATTTCATATCATCAAACGCTTATCTGTCTTGCTTATCTTATTTGCTTGTTTGCATCTTGTCTTAGTTTAAATATTATTTTCTTGCTTTGATTTGCACTTAGTTTAGAAACAAAACCCATTTCTTGTTCGGCTTGACTTAAGATACACAGCATCATAAGCTAGTGTCTAAACCACAAGCCTGGATTGATACCTCTTCATTACTACAATGAAAGAGGATTGATAACCCTTCAAAGGCTTAAAAAATTTGTTATCATTTATTGAATTCTCCTCCACAAAGTTAGTTTCCAATATTGAATCTTTAGTGACTGAAAATTGTATTGTACCTTCCTCTACAAGGTTTTTGCACATATCTGCATATAAAAAAATAAAAACAAGAGTGCAAGGGGTGTTAAAGAGGTAGGGTAAGATGGGGAACTAGCTAAAAGTGAACTAGACATTCAAGATCAACAGAGATTGGTAAAAGGATAAAAATCTTTAATGTATGATTCATTTCCCTGATCTTAATGCAATTAATGAGGAAATTAGGCCAACTTAAGTTCAAATTAAATAGAGCTAATATGTTCTGTCATCTATTATCTTGGCTACTCAAATTCCTATGGGGATCTTCGCATAAAAAGTACTCTAGCTACCGCCTAGTCTAAACCTAAATTATAAAAGAACATGTTACTAAGAAATAGCATAGAAGCACACTGGTCGGTTATCATCATGGATTGCTGTCATCATTCCCTCAAAAAATGCAAAGACTCATGATAGAAATGATGGTAGGTAAATAATGAAATTGTCCACTAGACTTAAATCACACTGTCCTCGGTATGAAATAATTCAAATAAGGACAAGAAATAGAGTATGTAAAAAATGAAAATATGAGGGAAAAAAAATTACATTGTTGGTCAGGATGGTCATGGTGGTTGGGATGGTGTGGTGGTAATTGTTGGTGATACAACCACAGCCGAGGTCAGGTTGAGAGCTTGCGACCATGACCAAGCTTAAATGTTGCTAAGGCGATTTTTCTCAATGTTGGTAAAAAGATGAGCTTAGTTGCAGATTAATCTTGTCCTATGACAAGTATTTTTTTTTTTAACTCCTTTGGTTTGAAGCTTTCTCCTTAATTCTTGAATGAAACAGCAGGATGGAACACATCTTTGTCTATATTGGCAAAGGAAAATTTTTAATTTGGCTAATCCATTAATGCTCTGGCAGTTGGTAAGAACGACCATCCAATGATTATCAAGTTTTAATCATCCTTTGTTGTCTTGACAATGTAGAAGATAGTAGAGGTTATGCGATATCCAATTCTTATGGGCATGTCGTAGATAATCCCTTTTGGTGTTGCACTTGAATCGTCTGCAATACTGATTTTCATTCTGGTTTTGTGGATGTGCTTGATTCCACAATGTAGAGCGGTTGATTTAAGATGCTGAGAAAAGCTCCATCATCGCAGAGAACATTAGTGAACTCGAATTCATGGATGCTGAAAGAAGATATAAGAAGTTGACTTTGGTCTTGAATCTTGTGTAGGAATTGGATCTTTTTTCTATTTCTAGCATGTGTGAAGAGATCTTCTATCCCCAGGACAGATTTCTTGCTTTCACAAAAGAAATTGCCGATCATGTACTCCATGGAAGCTATAGCAAATGTGACTCTTTGAGGCAAATCACAAACTACACGGTTGAATTTCTAGCTTCTCTTGGCAGATCTTATTTAGATACCTTCAGTATTTCTTGCGTTGAAAAAGTCAACTTGCATAAGATGTAGCATAAATCGTGGATGATTGTTTAGCTCACATGAAGTAAATGTGAGTGTCTTCTTTGTTTTCATTTTGTAGTGGAAGAAAGCTTTGTAGACTACCTTATCTCCCAACTTTTCTGAAAGGAATTAACATCTTGATCGATAATCCTTGGATGAGACATAGTATGATCTTGTGTGAAGTTGTACATTGAGCTGAAGTCGGATTCTCAAAAAATCTAGCTCGTTTATTCTTCTTTGGACAGTTTCTTGAGTGATTTAGCTCTCAGAGGGATCCATTCAAAGGCTGAGTAAGACTCACAGATAGAATCTGTGATGTCACGACGGAGGTAAGAATCCATATATGGCATATGAATCTTCTTAAATTGCAAGCTCTTTTGGCGTGTTGAAGTAGAAAAGGTTGTGATATTTTCATGTACTTGAACCATCATGCATGCTACAAACAAGAGTGGTTCCTTCGGATCAGTGATGGTATTTGAGAGTTGGACATCCTAGGTGAAGATGGTTTTCTTTGGGGAACGCGATAGGACAATTAAGAATCAAGGTAAAAGTGGGCAACGCTTTGAACCGGCGGCCGATGCTGGAGACGCGGTGGAGCTCTTGTCTGCCGGGCTAGGAGGTGTGCAAACGTGGTGGGGGAAAGCTTTCCAGCCGCGGTCAAGGGACTTCAGGAAAAATTGCCCGAATTGTTTTGCTTCTCAACTTCGGTGGGCTCTCTACAGTCATCGTGATCATCTTCCTCATTTTTTCATCAAAAGAGTCGGTTGGCTTTGCTAACACCATATTTTTACCCACTTTAAATGTGGTTATAAGTGTTTTATTCAGTTTTAAGTGTTTTTATTATAGTTTTCGTATATTTATAGTGTCAAAACTCTTATTAGATTACCTAGGGGAAAACATTGCAAATTGGAAAAAACCAGCTTTTTCGGCTGAGCGTCAAATTGTAAAAAGTTAACCATAAATGAAAATATTTTCACTGTCTGATCTAGCCAAAAATTGTAGAAACTAAAGAAGGATCTGCCTGATTTTCATTACACTTGACCTGAGGACATTCCAATGATTCAATCAGAATATACATGAAGATCAAGAAGTCTCGTTAAGCAGTCTAAAGAACCTCCAATCTGCGGTCAACCTATTTTAATCCAGGAGCCCGTTTACGAGCCCATTTAATTTTTGTTTGATGTCATTTTCGAGAAAACCCTAAAGTATGATGAAAAAAGACTAGAAGACCTATATATATATATATATATATATATATGCTTTTGGGAACTTTAATTTGTGTGCTCTCTTTGTTTCATTACTCGTTTGGAGTCACCAAACATTTACCCTTTTTCTTTGTTAGGGAGTGTAATAACCTGTTTAAGAGATCAGGACGCGGTCAATGAGAAAGCTTAAAAAGCAGCTATAGGTTAATGGAAAACCAATTGGCCCAAGGACACCGAAAGATGACCGATACAAAAAATTGAGTTGTGCAGGAAGGACCAGAACGAACATGGTTGTTTTAGGTGTGTTCTTGGTGATTAAGAAAGGAGATTTGGACATGGGAATGGTGAAATAGACCCAAAGAAGCTTAGGTGGTTAGGAAGTTAAAGAATAGTCAAAGGGAGCTGAATCTGGCTGGTACAGCACGACCGGAGTTATCCGTGAGCTAGCTAACTTGAAAAAAGAGTGCTGGAATGTGTTCAGGTTAGTTGAGAAAGATATAACAAGTATGAGAATGCTGAAGGAAGCTTAAGAGATAAGTACGGCCCTGTAAAAGTATAAGTAGATCAAAGACAATCGAAGACGGTTAAGTTAAACGCACGCGACAGACTAAGTGAGCTAGGTCATTCCATCGGGATCCTTTTGAATAAAATGTGTGCCAAGGTAAGAAATTGTTTGGAAAGTTTATTTAGTCGAGACGACGTAAGTCTGGCTGAAGCAATATCAAGACTATTGAATGGCACGTTCAAAAGGTTGTTTCTGACAGATGTGAGCGATTAGAGAGCTTAAGTATATTCCAGTGAGTTTGAAGTAAAAGATTGATACTCTAGGAAATAAGTAAAGTTAATGGTCGAGAGATTTAAGTTTTAGCTGTAGAAGTTAAGTTTTGGCCTAAGGAAGTTAAGTATTTAGTCGCTCGGGTGGATCAGTGGGTCGTTTCGGTTCGAACGGAAGGTCAGAAATGGGTTGGTCAAGAGAAGCTGTTCGAGACTCAGCAGCTTGACTCAGAATTTTGACTCAGCAGCCTGCTTGCCTGCTTGAGCAGCTTACACACACGCCATGCACGCGGCCCGAAACGCTTTTCACGGCCCGAAAACGCTTTTCACGCGCCCGAAAACGCTTTTCACACGCTGGGAAACGCTTTCCACGTGCCGGAAAACTTGAACTAAGCAAGATCACTAAATAAGACTAAACAATGCAAACTAAGCAAAGCAAGATCACTAAACAAGATGATGAATATGATATGATGAAGTATAGAGCTCTAGATATGATAGATGTCTAGGGTGCTTTCATGATTTAACTAAGTAGCTAATGAATAATTACGATAAATGAATGATTCAACACAAGTTTCAATCTTTCTCAAGCATCAAAACACAATCTCAAACATTCTTTCATAGCCAATCATCATTAGAGAAACAAATGAAAGAGATGCATTAAAACCCAATCATGGTATACCATCTAAGCTCAATAAACCCTTCCCATGTAAATTAAACATTAGACTCTTGAACTAGCTTCGTTCAGACATTTCATCAAAAACTTCTTGTGCATGAAATGTCTTGAATCTGGGTTTAAGTGATTGTCAGAAACCCAGTATTAAGATTAGCTAGACAAGAACAAAGATGCATGAATCTAGTCCTAAGCTATCTTAATCAAACCCCTAGAGCACCCTAACCTACATATCTAGAACTCTAGTGAGGTGACTACTCACTAATCATGATTATCTCCCTTGATCCTTTGCAAGATGGGTAGACAAGCGTGATTAGTTGATGAGAAATGATAGAAGATGGATAGATGATGATGAAATGGTGATTAAAGCTCTTAAACTCTGTTAATTCAAGAAGAAAATGGAGATATCTCTCTCAAAGTGTGTTCTTTCACAAAAGAGGCAAAAAACTTAAGGAAAAATGAGATAATCCTAAGGGTAAAACCCTAAAAAGTATTTATAATTGTCTCCTAATTTCCGGGTCAACCCGGGACAAACTGGGTATTGACCCGGAAAGAAAACTCTTAAAAACGCTGAAGCACCTCCACCGAGATGCATTTGTCCGATGTCCTGGCTGGTGTAAAATGTCCTGAAGCTTGTCTTGGGCGTGTGTGCTGACACCGGGATGCAAATGGCCGGTGTTGATCTCGGTGTTGGGGAGAAAACTTGGACGACCGCACCGGGACGCGTCTAGCCGGTGTGGAAGCCAGTGTAAATTGAGCAGAACATATGTGGGATTTTCACCGGAGAGCACATATGGATGAAGCTACTCAGTGTGGGGACTTGTTCTTTCTGCAGAAGATTGCACCTGGATGCTTTTGGCCGGTGTTGCCCCAGGTGTAAAAAGATGCTTTCACTCCTTAGTCTAAACCTATCAAGCCTCTCTTCTCTTCACCAGCTCTCATCACTCCTTTTCATTTCAACTTAAAGCGAATGCTCTCTCTCTTTTCTTTTGAAACACTTAGTTAGATTTTATCATTCAAACACTCACTTTTCTTTTCTTTATTTAAGTCTCTCTTTTCTTTGCTTTTTGATTCTTTTCTTTTCTTTTTCAGAGACTTAGCATCTAAACTTAGAGCTCTCATTTCTTTTCTCACTCACTTTTCTTTTTAGAGCACATTCCCCTTTTCTTTTCCATTTTAACCTCTCAAGATCTCTCTTTCATCTCACAAGCTCAAACAAGCCCTCACACACTTGCCTAAACCTGGACTAGTCCTTGATGTTGGACTAGTATCTACATGCGGCTCTTTCTCTGTCGCTCTAAACCAACACCATTTACTGAGTCTACTAGAACAAGGCCTCACACAAATTCACACACAAAGAGTTGTTGGCTTCAAATAAAGGTTTGGTTCAAGGCATGGAACTGTCTCAAGATGAGATAACAGCTATTTGAGCTAGCAAAGAGTGGTAAAAACGGATAAGAAAGCTCAAATATCTTAAGGTACCCATGAGTTCACAATGACATGCACAAACATGATAATTAGATTTTCAAGTTATGGTTCTCACTTAAATAAGGCTGGAACTATTCAAAGCTTGATTCAATCAACACAAATTCAATGAAATGACAAGTTCGAAGCATGGATCAATCTTGATTTCTTTCTTGTTGCATGCATCAAAGAAATAGAAACTAGGGCAATGAACTAAATTCTTAAAGTGATATCTTCTCAAGGAAAAATCTATCATCAATCCCATGCAATGATTCAACCTATATGATTATGCAACTAGACTCAGTCCTAAAAATGTGAATGCAACTAGATGAACATTTTTTTTGTGAAAATTTTTCTGATTCTTCGATTTTTTTTTGGTTTTTTTTTGTTATATGCACTTAGATGCAGACTCAAAATCAAAAAGAAATTAAGATCAAGAACAATCATGGTTAGCAATTCTAAACTTCTCCCCCACACTTAAATAACACAGTCCCTTGTGTTATAAAAGCATAAGAAAGGAGTGCAGCTCAAGCTCAAAATGCAATATGAAAAAAGAAAAAGAAAATGCAAAATGATATGTACAAGTTGGAGTTGGTACCTCTCAAGGACTTGGAGGTGGGCTTGGAGACCCCACTGAGTAATATGAATTGCTGGACTGGTCTGAGGGTGGTCTCATTGCTGCTCTCTTTGCCCTCAGCTCTTCATCAGGTGACTCATGATCGCTGTACACCACCAGTTGTCCTCCTTACTCAGAACTCTCTCCTACAGCCTCTTGAGCTTGCATCAATTCAACACTGATGGGCTGTGAGCTTTCTCCTTTCTCTCCCTTGCTGCTAAGGTCCTTGATCTTGAGCTTCATCCCCTTGACAGTCATTTTCAAGCTCTTAACCGATTTCACCAGGTTCCTGATTGTATTTTCTTGCCACTTGTTCCACCCTTGAAGTTGGTTAGTGTGGTGATGAGCTTGCGCAACGGGTTCAGGCATTCTTCCATTATATGGATTGAATAAATACCTCTCACTACCATACTTTGGATCAGGGATCACTGGATCATCTTCTTGAGCTTCTTCATCATCGCTTATGGGCTTCTTTCCCTTGTTCACTCTCCTCTTGATGCTGATGATGGGAGAATAAATACCTGGGTTGTAGTGGAGATCCTTGGTGATGTGAAAACCAATGTTCCTCTGGTCAGAAAGTGAAGCCATGGAGGTATTGGGCAGAAAGATCCTTACTTCTCTGTCATAGAAAGTGAGATTATAAGCAAACAAGCCTCTTTCCACAGATCCTTCAATGAAAGTTGTTTTCACCAAGCAGTGGTGCTCCTTTAGCAATCAGAAGAGGAGTGATCAGACCTCCAGGGCAATCAGATGTGTTTCTTCTCACCAAGCAGTGGTGCTCCTTTAGCAATTAGAAGAGGAGTGATCAGACCTCCACAGCTCTGGCGTGGCTTCTTGCTCTTGGTGATGAGAGCCCATTCCTTGAGGTGTAGAAGATGCTTCATAAAAAGTGCTGCCATAGAAGGGTTTGTCTCATCTCCAATAAATGGTGCACCACTTTGATAAAAAGGCCTTCATCCCCATTTGCACAATCCTCATCTCTTCCTCAGACACAGACCCAAACTCTTTCCTTCCAAACAAAGTCTTAGCTACAACCTTGTGAGCCATCCTTATCGCTGAGTTCCTCAAGTTAGAAGCTTTGCTTATCCCAGCAAGATAACCTCCATTAGCTGAGAGCTTCCAAAGTTCTTCTACATCTTCTTTAGTGGCAGATGGCTCACCAAGATCAGACCTGTTCTCAGTGGCAAACCCAAAGACTTCACATATCTCAGCAAAAGTCATCTCATATCTCTCCACACCAATCTTGAAGTCTATGGAACACAGCCCTTCATTTTTATGGTAAGTGACAAGCAATGAGGCGAGGAATTGAGCTGTGGAATCACTGTAAGCATGGTTAGGCATGTCAATCAAGTTACCAGGACCAGGTACTTTGGTAATGGTCTTCACATCTTCTAAAATCCCAAGCTTCTCAAGGAACTCACAATCACGAAACCAAGTTGGCTCCATCTCTATCTCTCTCAGCTTCTTCAAGTAATCAGAAAAAGATGGTTCCTTGCTTTTCCTTGGCCTCTTGCCCTCTGTCTTTTCACTTTTCCCAGCATCTGCTTGAACAGCTCTCACATCATCGCCAGCTGCGTCTCCCCTTTCAGTTGGTTTTTCATGGGACTTGGAGGGTTGAAGCTTTTTCCTCTCTAAACAAAATCTGCTTGTTTTTCTTACCACCTTTATTTGCCTTTTCTGGTTCAGCAGAGCCTCTGGTCTTTGCCATTGTTCCGGAAAACACAAGTCTCACACAAGAAATGAGCATCTAAACCAAGAGAATACCACTTGTGTGCGATTTTATGAAATCGAAAATGGTAAAGTCACTGTGAATTTTTGGAAACAATTTTAGCATGAAGAGCACATACGAATTAAGCCACAGCAATTTACCACATCAGATAAAAAAAATCGGATCAGCCCAAAACAATTCTTGCACCGTAAATCACTGCTCAAAGACAAGTTTCTCAAGAAATGCAAAACTCAGCTCAGGAACAGAAATTAAGCACAGGGGGTTCCTTCCTAACTCATTTCCAACCTAAATCCCAAGGTTCTAAGTCCCTCTAACAGTGCATTAACCGATTTCAAGAAAATTTCTTCAAGAAAAACTCAGTTCAGAATCGGTTCAGTTTCAAGAACAAGATAGATGCTTTTCATGATCGATTACCTTGGGATTAAGTGAAATGCAGGTAGAGAAGTTTGCAGAATTATAAAGAGGAATTAAAACCGAGCTCAGTGCAACAAGAATGACGAAAACCGAATTGAAATGAGCAAGTTATGAGAGCTTCAAGTTCAGGGAAAGAAAGAAAGCAAGCCTGGTTTTGGGGAAGAAGACGGCCATCTCCTTATGTAAGTGTGGGAGACAGCTGGGAATGGGTATCTCTTGTTGACTTTGACCAGGTACACCCTATGTACCGCTGGGTAAAAGGGTGGTTCGAACTACAAAGAGCTCTATTTCTTCGATGTCAAGCCCGGTGTTAAGCGTTTTTGTTTCAGGGACGTTCCACACCGGCTTGAGTCTCCCAGGTGTTTGTCTCGGTGCTGTCCTCTTCTTCCCAAGTCGTGTTCTACACCGGCCTTCATGTCCCCGGTGTGATCCCCGGTGTTGGATCCTTCTTGGAGAAAAAAGTTCTACACCGGCCTTCTTTTACTCGGTGTGACCCCCGGTGTTGGATCCTTCTTGGAGAAAAAAGCTCTACACTGGCCTTTTTTTACCCGGTATGACCCCTGGTTTTGGTCAGAATGCTTTTAGGCCAGAATTACACCGAGTTTCTACACCGGCCATCATATCCCCGGTATTGCCCCTGGTGCTAAACCCAGACCTCAAGGATATGCACACCGAGCTCAAGCATCCCGAGGTGCTTCCCAGTTTCAAACCTTCACATCTTGGGGTTAAGTCTACGCCGAGGTTTATTTGCCCAATGCTGTCCCCGGTGCTAAACTTTCCTAAAGAAAATTTTCCCACACCGAGGTGCATATGGCCGATGCTGAGCTCGATGTGCCCAGACCAGATTTAACATGGTGCAGCATGTCTTTTCCTTCCCTTTGGCACCATTCCTTCTTCTTCGGACAACTTCTGGACACTTATAGACCAGAATACACTCAACAAACACATCAAAAATATCCTAAAAACATAAAAAAGAAAGATAAGGAAAGATTAAAAAGAAGTATGTACAAGGATAAGCTTCGGGTATCTCCCAAGTGCACTTTGTTTAATGTCACTAAGTTTTACTTTTCATACCCATTACTGGGTTGGGGGATCATCAGGAGAGACTATGGTAGCTCTCTCTTTGATTTCACTTGCCAAATAGTGTTTGAGCCTTTGTCCATTTGCCACAAAGCTGTTTCCATTATTTCCCTCAAATACCACAGCTCCATAGCTTCTTACTTCCAAAATGTTGAAAGGACCAAACCACCTTGACCATAACTTGCCTGGGAACAGCTTTAACCTTGAGTTGAATAAGAGAACAAGGTCTCCTTCCTTGAATTCTCTCTTGAGGATCTTCTGATCATGCAAAGTTTTGGTCTCCTCCTTGTAGATCTTTGAGCTTTCATAAGCATTCAGCCTGATATCCTCTAGCTCATGGAGTTGTAAAAGCCTATTCTCTTGAGCTGTTTTGATGTCAAAGTTGAGTAACTTGACAGTCCAAAGAGCCTTGTACTCCAGCTTTACAGGTAGATGGCAGCTCTTTCCATACAAAAGATTGAAAGGTGAGGTCCCAATGGGGGTCTTAAAAGCTGTCCTATAAGCCCAAAGTGCATCATCAAGCTTCTTAGACTAGTCCTTTCTAGATCCACTCACTGTCCTTTCAGGGATAGCCTTTATCTGATTGTTGGAAGTCTCAACTTGGCCACTGGTTTTGGGGTGATATGGACTTGCTATCTTGTGCTTAACCCCATGCTTCCATAGCAACCCTTCCAAAGTCTTGTTCACAAAGTGAGTCCCACCATCACTGATCACAACTCTTGGGACACCAAACCTGGGGAAGATGATGCTCTTAAACAGCTTGCACACAACCTTAGAATCATTGGTGGGGCTTGCAATGGCTTCAACCCACTTTGACACATAGTCCACAGCAACCAAGATGTACTGATTCCCATGAGAAGAGATGAATGGCCCCATAAAGTAAATGGCCCAACAGTCAAATATCTTAACTTCCAAGATGGGGTTTTGAGGCATTTCATTCCTTTTTGAGATGTTACCTTGTCTTTGGCAAGAGTCACAGCCTGAAACCACATTTTGTGCATCCTTGAACATGGAAGGCCACCAAAACCGTGATCGGAGAACCTTAGCAACAGTCTTGAAAGCCCCTAGATTCGCTCGATATGCTGAACCCTGGCATTCTTGTAGAACTAGTCGAACCTCCTCTTCAGCTAAGCACCTCCTATTCAAATGGTCCTTGTTGATCACATACAAGTATGGCTCATCCCAGAAGTACCTTTTCACATATTTGAAGAACTTCTTTCTTTGGTAAGTATTCAACTCTGGTGGCTCCACACCACAAGAAAGGTAGTTCACTATGTCAGCAAACCAAGTCAAGTTTCTTTCCCTGATGTGTTAGCTTGCTCAATCTCGAAATAAGACTTGATCAACATTAGTTGCTCTTCAGGCAATGAATCATTCAATGGGACTTCAGAATCCACTCTTAATCTTGAAAGATGATCAGCTGCTCCATTTTCTATGTCCTTCTTGTCTTGAACTTCCATATCAAACTCTTGTAGGAGAAGCACCCATCTCAAAAGCCTTGGCTTTGCATCCTTCTTTGTCATTAAGTACCTAAGAGCTGCATGGTCTGTGTAGACCACCACTTTTGAACCCACCAAGTAGCTTCTGAACTTATCAAAGGCAAATACTATGGCCAGCATCTGCTTTTCAGTAGTAGCATACTTTTCTTGAGCTGAATCCAAAGTTCTTCTTGCATAGTATATGACATGCAGCTTCTTATTCTTCTTTTGTCCCAAAACAGCTCCCACAACATAGTCTGATGCATCTGTCATTACCTCAAAAGGCAAAGTCCAATCTGGAGCTTGGATTATAGGTGCACTGATAAGCGCCTGCTTGATCTTTAGAAAAGCTTCCATGCACTCCTCATCAAACACAAACTCAACTTCCTTGCATAGCAACCTTGTCAATGGCCTAGCTATCTTAGAAAAATCCTTGATGAATCTTCTATAGAAGCTGGTATGCCCTAGGAAGCTTCTGATTCCCTTGACTGTATTTGGAGCTTCCAAGTTAACCATAACCTCCACTTTGACCTTAATTATCTACCTCAATCCCTGCCTCAGATACCTTCTGCCCAAGAACAGTACCCTCTTGCACCATAAAATGGCACTTCTCCCAATTCAGCACCAAGTTTGTCTCCTCACATCTCTTTAGAACCTGAGAAAGATTAGACAAACAAACAGAGAAGGAGGATCCATGGACTGAAAAATCATCCATGAATACCTCTACTTTCTCTTCAATTACATCAGAGAAAATATGCATCATACTCCCTTGAAAGGTAGCTAATTCATTACACAAGCCGAAGGGCATTCTCCTATATGCATATGTACCATATGGACAGGTAAATGATGTTTTCTCTTGATCTATGGGGTCTATTGCTATCTGAAAGAACCCATAGTACCCATCAAGAAAACAATAGAAGGGATGATTAGCTAACTTCTCTAACATGTGATCAATGAATGGTAAAGGAAAGTGATCCTTTCTAGAGGCTGCATTTAGCTTCCTATAGTCTATACAGATTCTATGGCCAGTTATGGTTATAGTTGCAATCAGCTCATCCTTTTCATTTCTAATTATTGCCATCCCACCCTTTTTGGGCACCACATGGACTGGTGAAACCCATCTTGAGTCATAGATTCAGCCTTCTTTGGAATTTCCTGCCTCAAGGAGTTTTAGAATTTCCTTCTTAAATACTTCTTTTAAGTTAGGATTCAGCCTTCTTTGGTGTTCAATGGATAACATAGATTCCTATTCAAGGTTAATCCTATGAGTGCAATGGTTGGATGAGATACCCAATGGCTCTCCTATAGTTTCTCAACTCATCCAGCAATGCTTTCTCTTGATGATCTAGCAACCTATCATTAATGATGACAGGATAATAAGAGATAGAGCCAAAGAATGCATACCTGAACCCTGTTGGTAGAGGTTTGAGCTCAACAGGGGGTGCTTTAGTCTCATCCCAATTCTCCATGAAGCTCCCTTGATCAGCTTCTGTCCGAATGTTGTCGGCTTCTACCCCTTGTTCAGGTCCTATTCCTCTTTGAAGACCCACTTTTCCTTTGTCTTTCGAACCTACACCGGGTTCCACATCTGGATGATATACCCCAGTGTTAGTTCTTCCTTCCTTTATCTCGCTAAAAACCTCCAACACCAGGCTTGTTAATGTCGATGTCCTGCCCGGTGCTGATCCTTGTGTCTCTTCTGCTGAATTTACACCGAGTTGTGCACCTGGAAGTGTCTGACCGGTGCTGAAACCTTCTATGCTCCTTTTTCTTCACGCATGTACACTGGGTAGGTTTTGTCCGATGTTGAGCCCGGTGTAATCTCTTCCTTGTGAAAATTTCCAACACCGAGGTTCCTCTTGCCGGTGCTGAGCTCGGTGTAAATCTCATCCGGACTTGTTGCATTGGAAACATCCCACATCGGGCTTGAAGTGGCTGTTGTCCTGCTCGGTGTTGGCTCCTCCTTCCTTAGGTGATCATCTACACCAGGATCCACATCGGGATGATGCATCCCAGTGCTGTTAATCTACTAATACTTAGGCGTTTTTGAGCCTCCAAAACCTTCTTCTGGAACCTTGTAGTCTAACTCCCTGAAAGATGCACTGCGTCCCTCTGGTTTGTGTGCATCAAGAAGCTTCATAAACCCCAAATTCTCATCTTCTAGATAGCCATATCACCATGTTCTTTTGTTAAAGCTATTTAGAGAGGGTCTTCAAGGTTCAACTCCTCCAAAAGCTCATCAGCAAGCTCATCCATGGCCTCTATGTAGAAGACTTGACCACCAATGGTTGGCTTCTTCATCATTTCTTTGATGTCAAACTTCAAGGTGTCTTATCCAATATGAAGCTCAATTATACCACCTCTAACATCAATAATGGTACCAGCTGTGGCCAGAAAAGTTCTTCCTAGAATGAGTGGATCCACTGGTTCCTCATCCATCTCCAGCACTATGAAATCTGTAGGCACCTCAAAACCTTCTATCTTAACTGGCAAATCATATAGGAGACCTATAGGCAACCTTACAGATCTTTCAGCCAATACCAAGGAGATCTTAGCTGGTTTAAAGACCTTAAATCCTAGTCTTTTTGCCACTGAGAAAAGCATGAGACACACAGAAGCTCCAAGATCACAAAGACATCCATCAAACATTAGATGACCAATGGAACATGGTAGAGTAAAACTTCCTGGATCTGAAAGTTTTCTTGGAATAGCCTTTCTTTGGATGATGGCACTAACTTCATGGCTTAAGGCAACCATACCTTGAAGCTCCTTTGACCATTCATGATTGCATCTTTTAAAAACTTCCCAAGTTGTGAGATCATAAGGAAAGCTACAATGATAGGAACTGTAAAGTTTGTCTCCTTTAGTTGCTTCTCAAAAACAACTTTTGCCTTCTCCAATATCTGCTTCTTAATCCTCCTTGGAAATGAAAGTTTAGGTTGGTATGGTGGTGGCATGAGCATATTCCTTTGGGTTTCTGAGGCACCATCTCTTGTTCCACCTCTTTGCCTTTGTCACTCTTGACAACCTCCTCGTCTTGCTCCCTATTTTGAGCTGCCTCCCCACCAACTTGCTCAGTATCCTCAATTTGACTGGTGGAATGATTACGTACTAGCAGATGGTAAGGGTTTCCATTCTAAACCTGGATTTGATGAGGATAAGGATGACTCTGGTAGTTCAGGCGGTTGTGGAAGTACTCGCGGAAGTGAGCCGAGTGATTCAAACCATATGGACAACTCCATTGTCTTAACGGAGAGTCCTATTCATTTTCCTGGAAGAAAGAGGACTGTATGTGAGAATGTTCTGGCTCCCCATGGAGATGATGATGATTTTGTGCAGACTCCGACGGGTGATGTCAGTTGGGGGCGTCAGAATGGCGGTGCAGAGCTGAAGAAAGCGATTAAATGTACAGAACTATATGGATTTCTGGATGTGGCACCAGTCTCTGATGAAATGGCAGGGGATTTCGATGAACTTGATTTGTCAAATGAAGATGGAGAGATATGGGTTGGAAAAAAGTTCAGGAACAAGGAACACTTTAAAATCACGTTGGCCATCAATGCGCTGAAGAATATAGTGACGTTCGAATTCAAAAAGCATGCGAAGAAGTACACAGTCGCCGAATGTCCATCAAAGATATGTGATTGGAGAGTGTTGGGGGGTCAAGTTGGCGAGTCGGCATTCTATGAGGTGAGGAAGGCGTGTTTGAAGCATACATGCCACCCGGATACAAGAAAGAAATTTTCTAAACATGCTACTTCTAAAGTCATGGCAGTATATCTGGTAGTTCTTTGCCACTTCTTAAAGTTATGGCATGAGCATATTCCTTTGGATTTGGCTCAGGTTTTCCAGGTAGAGACCCTTGCTGTCTTGATGTTGAGGCTTGGTTCTGCTTAAGCTCCCTTATCTCTTGTTGCATTGCAGCATACTTTGAACCCTAATCAGAGAAGCCACTTTCAACCCGCTGCTGACCCTGAAGAAGCTGTTATAGCACTCCACACAACTTAGACCCCATCTGTTGATTCTGAACCGGCGGCTGCTGAACCACCTGCTGCTGTCCAAATTCTGGTGGATATTTCTGTTGTTGAGGCTGGCTAGTGAAGTTTCTCTCCTGAATCCGTTGTTGTTGCTGTCCATAGCCTTGTTGCTGCTGAGCAAACTGCTGTTTAGGTTGAAAGTTCCCTTGATAGTTGTTGTTGGGAACAAAACTCTGCTGACCCTTAGGAAGAGGATAAACTTGATTTTGAAGGTTAGCTACATTAGATTTTCTATAGTTGAGGTTTTGGTTGGTGTTAAAGTTGTTGAACCTCTGATATCTATTCTGATTCCCAATGTAGTTTATCTCCTCCTGAGTAAAGCCTTTCTTCATTGACATTTTCAAAGCTTGGGGATTGATCATCAAATTCTCCCAGAAAGTGTAGTGGCTTCTAAGTTGCCACTAACACTTTGTCAAGCTTGCTTTGAAGCTCTCTTATGTATTTCTCCATCCTCTGCTCCTTACTGGATCCCTCAATTTTGTTTTCCCTGTCAAAGTCTTCCCCATAAGTATCATTACTCATGGCTAGATTCTCTACTAGTTCCAATGCAACATTGATCTCTTTACCCAAGAAATTCCCATTTGAGGCTGTGTCTAACTTGTTTCTGATCTTTGGGAGTGCTCCTCTATATAGTGTACTCATGAGTGAAGCCTCTGAAAACCCATGATGTGGACATTGGTTGGTGTAACTCATAAACATCTCCCAAGCTTCCCCAAAGCTTTCATTGTTGTACTGGGTAAACCTTGATGGTTTCTCACCTTGGCAGTCATCGAGGTAGATAAGAATGCAAGTTTGCACTGCTCCCAAATCTGAATGGATCCTCTAGGTAGGTTCTTCTCCCATTGATGTGCTTTATCTCCCAAACTATAAGGAAACAACCTTAGCTTGAAAATGTCCTCTGAAACTCCATTTATCTTGGTCAGATCACACTCTCTATCAAACTGATCCAAATGCTCTAGTGGATCCTCTATAGGCAGGCCATGGAACTTAGAGTTCTGAACCATGTTGAGCAAAGAAGCCTTCACCTCAAAGTTATTATTCTGAACCTGGAGGAGCTTGAATGCCTTCCCTGTATTGGTGTGCATTGGCTCGGTCATTCTCTCCCACAAACACTTGAGGAGGCTCTTGACGCCTTGGAGATTTTGGTTGGTGCTGAGGAATGTTGTGAACTTGGTTCTCATTCCTAGCCACTTGCTGCTGGTTCAGATGAGCTTGGCGTTCATTTCTCTGTGCCATGTTCTGATTCACAAATGCTTGTTGCTCATTCCTCTCAGCCTGTGCCACATTCACTTGAGCCTGATGCTCGGCTTGTTCTACATTCTGTGCCATATCCAGCTCTGTCCCTTTCTCTTCTGCCTCTTCTATCCAGCAGGTGTATGTTGTCAATAAAAGGTTCAGCTGCGTCATAACTCCTGCTTCTAGTCCTTGGTCTATGTGACATAAACTTAAAACTTCAGCACTTTTAGGTTTAATCAGAAAAACAAAAGGTAAAACAGGCTTGATCTCAAGTGAAACTCACTAACTACTGGTAAACTAAACTACCAAATGGCACCGGCGCCAATTGATAAGTAAGAGTTTTCAACTCTTAGGGTTATCAATCCCCTTGTCAAAGTAGCACAAAGAGTACCAATCCATATCAGATGAGTTCAGACACTAGTTCATGTAAGCTTTTACGTAATTCAAGCAAAGTAGACAGATTTTGGTGTTCAAACAAGTAACAAAGCTAAACAAGTAAACTAAAACAAGACTAAACAAGATGATGAATATGATATGATGAAGTATAGAGCTCTAGATATGATATATGGCTAGGGTGCTTTCAGGATATAACTAAGTAGCTAATGAACAATTATAATAAATGATCTAGGCAGCTCATGATTCAACACAAGTTTCAATCTTTCTCAGGCATCAAAACACAATCTCAAACATTATTTCATACCCAATCATTATTAGTGAAACAAATGAAAGATGCATTAAAAACCAATCATGGTATACCATCTAAGCTCAATAGAACATTCCCATGTAAATTAAACATTAGACTCTTAAACTAGCTTTGTTCAGACATTTCATCAAACACTTTTGGTGCATGAAATGTCTTGAATCTGGGATTAAGTAATTCTCAGAAACCCAGCATTAAGATTAGCTAGACAAGAGCAAAGATGCATGAATCTAGTCCTAAGCTAACTTAATCAAACCCCTAGAGCACCCTAACCTACATATCTAGAACTCTAGTGAGGTGACTACTTACTAATCATGATTATCTCCCTTGATCCATTGCAAGATGGGTAGACAAGCATGATTAGTTGATGAGAAATGATAAAAGATGGATAGATGATGATGAAATGGTGATTAAAGCTTTTAAACTCTGTTAATTCAAGAAGAAAATGGAGATATCTCTCTCAAAGTGTGTTCTTTCACAAAAGAGACAAAAATCTTAAGGAAATATGAGATAATCCTAAGGGTAAAACCCTAAAAAGTATTTATAGTTGTCTCCTAATTTCCGGGTCAACCCAGGACAAACTGGGTATTGACCCAGAAAGAAAACTCTTAAAAACGCTGAAGCACCTCAACCGAGATGCATTTGTCCGATGTTCTGGCTGGTGTAAAATGTCCTGAAGCTTGTCTTGGGCGTGTGTGCTGACACCGGGATGCAAATGGCCGGTGTTGATCTCGGTGTTGGGGAGAAAACTTGGACGATGGGGCTGGCACCGGGATGTCTAGCCGGTGTGGAAGCCGGTGTAAAATGAGCAGAACTTCTGTGGGATTCACACCAGAGAGCACATCTGGATGACGCTACTTGATGTGGGGACTTGTTATTTCTGCAGAAGATTGCACATGGATGCTTTTGGCCGGTGTTGCCCCAGGTGTAGAAAACGAGTGAAGATTACACCAGGTAAAGCATCGGAGTGGGTTTGGTCGGTGTGGACAGTGAAGAGGGTTGGTGCAAGGCCCAAACTAGCAGCGGGGTGCATTATCTTGGTGCGGACCTCGGTGTCAGGTTCAGTATAAAAAGATCCTCAAAGTAAGTCCACACCGATGTCAATATTCCCGGTGTTCATCTTGGTGCTGACAACCTCTCAACACTTAAACCGTTGGTACTTTCTACTCAGTACTCGGAATCCCAATCTTCCAGCTCCATGTGAAATACAGCTCACTCAGATTCAACTTATATGAAGGGACCATCTGCATCCAGGGAAAGGAAAGTCTCCTGGACGGTCGATCTTTGAAAATCACTAGAATGCTCCGAAAAGAGGCCTCAGAATCCGTGTTCACTCCGGAAATGCTATCTCCCAGCTCAATACTCTAAATCATGTGATATCATGCATCCCGTAAAGAAGACTCGAAGCTTTTGAATATTGATGAAGACCCCGGAAACTGAATTGATAGTAGGTTTTTTTAGCCTACTAAGGTCAATTAACCTCTTATGTTGTAGCACTTGAGGGTCAATCCAAATGGAGATTATCTAGGCACTAAGACTATGAGGATCAATTCTTAATCCAAGTCTAATGAAACAGGTTGGTAATTAAGTGATCTAAAAACATAAAACAAACAAGAACAAGCAGTAATTAAGAATTAAACAGCAAACAAGACAAACAAAACAAAGACTCAAATTCAAAATAAGAGAAAGCTAAACCTCTGGATGTGATCATTGATCAGGGTGCTTTAAATGTGAATTCATGATGCTAAGCAAACAATGCAACACTTGCAATTCTTTAGTCTAGACTTCCAAATCAGATTAATTCATTCTCATGACAAAAATCCCTTTGTTAATTACCAAATCAAGATTAATTCCCATTAGATGAATAAGCAATCAACAAGCATAAAGTTCCAAGTCTAAAATGACCAGACAGCCTCTTTGTGCATCAAAATAAGCGCTAAGAAAGACTGAATCTTACAAAGAAAGACATAGCAAGCAATCACATGATCTCTAATCCAATTAACTTAAAATTTAAAGCTAGACTAATCCTCTCATGAAGGTATTAATCTCTATACTAATCCACTTTCAAAACAAATTCCCATTTGTGAAATATGAACTAGTAAGCATTTAGAATTAACTCTAATATGTCATTTATGCAATTAACAAACATCATTATAGAATTAATGCATAAATCCTTACTTAGCTTTCATTCAGGCATTTCATCAAACACTTTTGGTGCATGAAAGACCCTGATTCTAGACCCCAATGATGTGCAAGGATCTAGCATTAGGATCAACTAACTAAGGAAAGGAGAAGATAATCTAAACTTAAACAATCATTAATCTACATCTAAGCACCCTATCTACACACCTAGAAGCTTAAAAGAAGACTACTCACTAATCATGCTTAACACACCTAATATTTTGCAAGAGATGGTGTTAAACATAATTAGAAGCAAAGATGAGATGAAGAGATGATAAGAAACAGCTTTAAGATGATTAAATCCCTCAGATATCTCTTGATGAAACTCGTTTTAACACTGAAAAGGAAAGAAAATTAAGATAGAATGAAAAGATAAAAGGTATGATGTCTAGGGTTTTTTGTCCCAAAAACTATTTATACTAAGGGTCTTGGACCGGGTCAGCCTAGGAAAAACTGGGTACTGACTCGGCTCAGATGGGTCTGGTGGGTGGTGTGCGAGATGGTCACGTCCATGGCTGACCCACACACCCATCTCGCACCAAAAGACGCTCAAGACTCCTAGATGGTCAACTCCTTTCTCAGCCGCACATCCATCTAGCACTTCATCTTGCATGTTCTTGTGCGGCTCAGTTCAGCTCCTTCCCCACTCGCAAGCCCAGGTCGCACACTCCAGAATGTATATGTGCGAGATGGTCACGTCCCTGCTCAGGTCGCACATCCAAGTCGGTCTAAATTGCGAACACATGTGCTAGATGGTTCTATTTCATGTCCAGCATTGTGGACTTAGTCAAATTTGATTCTGGAAGTTTCTACCTTGCTCAGAGTCTCCTTACACTCATCTCTAAAGTCGCAACTTGTTTCCAGAGCATGAACATTCATGGGTGCGAGTTAATCAAGTCGCACACCCAAGTCGCATCATTTCTCATTTTCTCGGACCACTCCGTGTTTGATGTATCATAACTCCTGCAATACTGGTCTAAATAGCTTAATTCAAACTCCAGTGGTAAGGCAGCTCAATTATCTAGAATGTTGATGAAGAGTGCAAGTGCTTCAGAGCAATGGAAGGATTCCTGGAGGGTTAATCTTTGACGTGCATTGCACGGCTCCAAATCGGCTTCTAGACATGTATTCCTTCCAGTTGCAATATATAGCTCACGACTCCAAATCTCATGATTCTAAGCGGTATGGAAACTAGACTCAATTCTCTCAAACTTCTATGAAGACCCCATAATCGGAGGGTAAGACTTTCCAGTAACAACGTCTGAGGCATATCGGGTTTCTCCAGAATGAGTGTGAGAAATGTTCGTCTTCCGGTGGCCATATCTTTCGGCTCAGTGCTCCAAATGCCTTGATTTCAACTGTTCTGGAATCTAGACTCAATTATCATGATCGTTTCTGAAGATCCTGGAAGCTAAATCGGCTGGAAAGATCTTCCGGTAACGGGATTTTGGAGATGTATCTGCACCCGAGAGTTTTGGCCGAGAAACCTACCCGCGGTATGGATTTTAGCCGAGAATCTCCGACCAGCAGTACAGCCTTTTTTCCGAGAAGCTCCGTAATGCCCATTTTCACCATTTTTGATCATTTTAACTCCATTTCTTCATTTGGTTCACATTCTCCACTCCAAACAAGCCCCATAAGCACCTGTTTAACACTCCAAACCATGCAAAACTCTCTTGGACCTAATGCAATCTCCTAAGTCCTAAAACAATGTCTAAAGACCTAAAATGTATGCAAATGAGACATGATTTGGACTCAAACATGTACACTAAATGATGCAATTTATGAATATATCATGAATCGGAGACGAAGGGCTTCGTCCTTCATCATCTCTGGAATGCCAACGCGAGACCGGCATGTCTCTTGATGGCTATAACTCTCAGCTCAACGGTCCAAATACACTAATTCCAACTGTTCTGGCACCACGGCTCAATCGTCTCCAACTCACATGAAGACCCCGGAAGCTGAATCGGACGGCAAGGCTCCCCGGACGAGTGATCTTTCACGCGTATCGGCAGAATAGGTTTTAGCCCAGGGCTCATGTGCTGATGCACGGGTTTTGGCCGATAAACTGATCTCGCAGTAAGCTTTTTAGCCGGTAAAATCCAACCTGTCTCGGCATTAAATTCAGCCGATGCAACCTCCATCCGATACATCTTTTGGTCAATGAAAACTTCACCCGGTAAGCATTTTAGCCGAGAAATTGTAGCCTATGGTACATGGCATTTGCCGATAAATCCAAAAACACCATTTCCACCATTTCTGATCCTCCAAACTCCATTGCATCACTTGGTCTCACCTCTTCTACTCCAAAAGCCTCCAAAGTATCTGTTTAAGACTCCAAACCATGCAAAGACTCACTTGGACCTAATGCAAATCCCTAAGTCCTAAAACAATACCTAAAGACCTAAAATGTATGAAATAAGACATGATTTGGACTAAAACACGCAAGCTAAATGAAGCATTTTATGAACATATCATGCACGCGCCAAGAAAGGATCTCCACGTGCCAGCACACACCACTCACGACACAGCAGCTCTGTGTCCTGCTTCACTTGCTTACACCTCCACACGCAAGCACGACACAGATGCACGGGAATCTTTTCCGCTAGCATGCACAAATGCTCGGAAATCTTTTTAGAAACTCCATCTTTCCCCTATAAATATAAGCTTTAGGATTTAGTTTCCAGCATATAAAAGAGTAGTGAGCTCTGCTAAAATATTTCCGGCGACCGTGACCGCGGTCGACCACCGCGAACCACCGGCTAATCGGGAACACTCAGGTAGGTTGTAATAGTTTGAAGTCACCTGACTAACCTAGTTTTTTGTCCTGAATTCAAATCTGACCTTCGTTTGGCTCAGTTCTGGTCGGATCGCTGTAAAGATTAAGTTTGTGTAGGTGAACGGAGAGGTTATCCAAAACCATAAGAAACCATTATTTTCTTGAAAGGCCAAGGTGAGTCTTGGTGAGGATATATATATATATATATATAAGTATATTACGTGTTGCATTACTATGTGAATCCGCGACACGTACATTACCACATCTTTTGTGCTGTGCGGATGAGAAATGTGAGTTTGATGCCATCTCACGCTTCCCTCAGCCATAAGATGAGATGAGAAATCCAGGTTTGCAAGACGGATATGAGAATGATGTGAAATCTCAGGTCAATGAGTGATGCATGAGAGAAGACAGTCGCGACCTTTGGCCTGTGTAAAATGTGATTATTTTTCTTTGTGAGGGATCCGATCAATGGCATTTGAGAGATTTGGCGATTGGGTATATTTTGGGTGTATGCATGTATAAGTATTATCATGCATCTAGTTCACTAGTTATTGATGTTGGGTGATGTGGGCTATGTAAATTGTTGGGGTTGTGGGTTGCCTGAATGGTTAGAGGGAACCGAACTCACTGAGCAATTAGTTGCTCACGACTCTACTTGTTTTGCAAGTGACCATAGCGGCTAGCCAATTGGGACAGAGAAGTTTAGGACTGTTGGTGTAGATTTCGTGCCTTTTACAAAACCAAATATTATTTAAGTTGTTTTTGGTATAACTTTCTATTAGGGGCGCCCATTGTATAACAAACAATGTAGTAAAAGTATGTTTTTATAAAGCTCGGGTTCCGAATGGTGCTTGTCCTTGTCCGGGAGGAACCAATTATCGGCGCCGGTAGGTTAATGTATTCGGACACTGACCTTGGGCTCTTTTCCGAGCATGTTCTTGTTTGATTGTTGCTCAGCTAAGAACTTCGGGCCACAAGTGTCCTAACATAGCGCGAGCTTGGCCGTCCGACCTTGAGCTCTTGTGTGTGCATGTTCTTATTCGATTGGTGCACAGCTAAGAACCTCGAGCCACACAACGTCTGCGCCCGTGAAACTATAGCACCGTTGATACAATTTGGGTTCGAACGATCGGTCGTGCATGTTTTTGTTTGATTGTTGTGCGACCGGTCATTGTACTCGGATCTAGACCGAGTTGAGGGTGTTACATGGAGATATAGATATTTTAAAATTATTATTTTTCTTTACGATTTTATGGATTAGAGAATTCTATGGTATAATCTTTTTCATTGAACATGAATTTCGTGGGGAAAAGTCAAGATATTGATGCTTCTAGGGTTAGGTGTCGCAGAGGAAGTTTTAAATTTATAAAATCTAGTTTCCTGCAAGTGCACAGCTGTGCGGTGTAGTACTTATGGTATCTATCCACAAGGAGATTGTCTAATCTGCAAAATATTCAAACTAGGATTAATTAACGAATTAATAAACTCGGGGGGGGGGGTATAGGGTTTTTTAGTTTCACATAAAAAAGTAAATATAAGAAGAAAGACACTTTCTATACTTAATCGATATGGGCTGAAAAATAAAAGAGAAGTTGGGCTGGCAAGGATATCTAGGGGGTGCTTGATTCATGCTAGGGATCTATAGCTCATAGGGGTTGATTTAGACTACTCTTGAACGTCCTAATCGATATATAAGTATCTTCTAATTAGTCTATAAGTAGTATGTCCTTATCGATTTCTAAACATCTACATGACTACATGGAACTAGAATAGATACAGATATGGTTAGCCAACTATCATCACCCTAACTAACAAATCACTGTAACTCGACTAGTAACTTTCATCTCTTGACATGAGAGAGATCATCCATTAACTAAACTGAATTCATTCTTGCTCACATTTTCTCTGTAGATAGCTTTCGTCTCCTACAGTGAATATGTTCTTCTAAAGCTACGTATGGCAATCTGATACATCACTCTCGTGGCTCTGATTAAACCTAGGTTCAGAGATTGGTTCATGACTCTGTCCTCATGGATTAAGAACAACTTAGAAGAGATGAGATCTAGAATATGGCTAAGAAAGTAACAATACTAATCTAACATGTTGATCCATTCGATGGATCCTTTAAACCGAACTACTCAACTACTCTAACATGATGCAAGAAAAGAAAAGCATAATAGAAAGATGCATAAACTGAAATAGATAGATAAAAAAAGGTATAACAAGTGTTCAAGGGAAGAATCCCTATCTCCCTGACATAAACCTAAGAAATAAAAGTTTGGTGGCTCAAAAAGTCATTGCAGGAGCACACACCTGAAATAGGGCTGCTAAAACAAGTATTTATAGGTCTTCCTTAAGGTCTTTCTTTGAAGAGAAATGCATAATGGGCTTGATGTTGGGCTTTAGGTACGACATGGGCTTTACTGCGGGTGAGAATCTTCCAGGACTGGTAGAGTAAAGATCCACTGCAGGTGAGAGACGTGAGGCGTGGCCGAAAGGCTGTTTACCGCGGTCAGCTGAATGTCGGGCTGGTTGACGTCCCATCTTGATCTTCATGTATATTTTGATTGAACCGTTGGATTGTTCTCAAGTAACCTTCAATGAAAATTCAGCTGGATACTCTTAAATATCACCAAATTTGAGCTGGATCAGACGGTGAGAAGATCTTCATTTGAGACTGAACTTCTGACGGTTTGACTCTGAGCTAAAAATGTGGGTTTTTTTCATTTTGCAAAATGTTTTCTTAAGTATCCTGAAAAAGGTTTTGAAATTACAAATATAGGAAAATCATAATAAAAACACTTAAAACTATTTAAAACGTTTGAAATAGCATAAGAAATAAATACTTATTAAAAATGGGTAAAAATAAAGTGTTATCAGATATGAGATGATGGAGGCACTACAAAAAAATGGAGCTATTGTGACTAAATTTTGATACGGAAATAAATCGTCAGAAATTTATGACATTTTTTATACAATATCGTGACCAAAGTTTTATGTCACGAATGAGTAACTGTTTCGTCATAATATTTATGATGATCTAAACCGTAGCTAACTTTTGTCGCAATTGGTGACAAAATTATGACAAAAGTAGTAGTCGTAACAACTGTGACAATATTATGACAAACTATTTTATCACAACTTAGTTACAAACTTATAATGGATTTATCAGTAGCAATTTGTGACGATATAATGACTAAATGCTAGTTGTTAATAGCTACAAATCAAAGAAAAATAAAATCGTAAAATATTGCAACTGAAAAGTGTAGCAAATTCGTCGCATTTCTAGACTTATGTACGAACATTTTATTCAGTAATAAGTTCTAATGAATAAGCTCGTTTAACATTTTTGTTTCAGAAGAATATATATATATATATATATATATATATATATAAATATTTATATATATATTGACGAAGTTGTATAAATCCAAAGACTGATATTATTTGTCTATAAAACAAGTTCTTTTTAAATAGATTTTTTATTCTTTCTAAATAGATTTTAAATATTTACATTTACTATGCTCTCAATCTCGATCAAACTTTACAAGCTAGAAAAAAAGATCCATGATTATCTCTTTTTTGTCAACTAATCCACTGTTATATAACCCATATAACAATGGTGAATTATGATTATCAACAAAAATATTCCAAAATATATGATAAGTACCAAAGTTCAATTATTTGAAAATGGATTTATAAAATGCTGGTAATGTAAAAAGAAAAACAACTTAATGTTGGTTTAGTGAACATTAAAAATATCCAGAAAACAGAGTTTGCAGATATGATTAGTGTTTTTATGATTATAAGCTAATACATATATATATATATATATATGTTTTTTTACAAAGATGTACATAATTTATTTTCGTATTTTTTTATGAACAAATGAATAAGAGAGAAATTAACTATTTATAATCATTAATACAAATAGTAATTAATTTTATGTGTATAAATAAGAAAGCCCATTAGCCAAAATTTTATATATTAATTAGTAGAACCCATTAGCTAAAAACCCTTAGACACAAAAAGGAGTGTGCGTGTGTATATATATGTGTATAATTTCCTTCGACAGAAAAGCCGCCGCTTTACACAAAGAGAGAGAGAGAGAGAGAGAGCAAGTCGTCGAGAATAAATAGTGAAAAAAGCTTATCTTCGCCAGTGCATCATCCACCGTCGCCTATGTTGTTTGGTGTGTTTCTAGCCGTTGGGTCCATAACAAGGAGAGGAAGGGAGTGATCTTGTCGGAGGAGGAGAAAGAGGAAAGCGTGGTTTAGGCAATGATCTGGAGCTCTATAAAGAGCAGATCGGAGGTTCAAGGACAGGCGGAGCAAATCAGAGCCGATTCTGAGAAAATCATCAAAGAAGAAGATGAAAAGGAAGAAGAAGACAGTTCAACATAGGGTTTTGTGAGCGAGATTACGGTCAGATCTGAGCAAAATAAGATTGGACAGAAAACGGGTATGAATAGAAGACATATCAGGGAAGCCACCAGGGTTTTATTAACCGCCAACTAAGTTAAAACCTCGCCGCCACACTTTTCGCTTCGTTCACAAGAATCAGAAAACGCTGATAAGAACCACAAAACTCCAACTACACCTTAACATGAACCGCAACCGTTTTCTAACATCAGCAGATCGCCAAATGCCCAAACCTCATATGAGAACAGTATTATTTAATGTTTCTTTTTGTAATTTATTTTCAAATTGTTAGTTTAGAATTTGATATAATTTTTATTACTGTATACAATTATAAAGTACGTATGTTTTTTTTTTCTTTTTTGACATACTTTAGTTTTTAAAATTAAAAATAACTGTGTAAATTTGTGACAAATTTGAGATTAAAAATCAGTTTTTAATTAAAATAAAATATTGTGATGATAATTTAGTGAAGAATTGTACCAAATTTAATATGGTAAATCAGTAGCTATTTAAAAGGAATTTATGATGATAATTTAGTGATAAAGTGTGACAAATTTGAGACTGAAATAGTCACAAATGAAGACGTATTAGTGATTACTTTTTAGTCTTCACTTGTAACAATTTGAGACTAGAATTTCGTCGAAACGAGCAACGGAATTATGACGTATTGATAGTCACATAATAAGACGATTTTATGAGGTTATTTTTAGTAGCTAATTGTAATAATTTTGCTACTTGTTTATATTGTTACAATTTGTGACGAAATTGTTATTATTTAAATTCGTAGCAAACTCTGTGACGTTTTTGTTACCAAAAATTTTTTGTGACGATCATATTGTTACTATTTTCAAATCGTTACAAAGACGTCACAATATCTTTATTGTTACGAAATAATATTTGTTGTGAGCAAATTTTTTGTCACAATATAACTATTTTCTTGTAGTGAGGATGGGCTTGAAGAGAAGTTTAAGGAACTTTTAGTAGTTAGCAAGAGGGTCCATTTCAAAAAAAAATCTCAAGAGATCTCTCAAAAGATAGTGAGTGAAAGGCCGTCAACCATCAAGAGTGAATAGCCACTTTGAACTACATTTAAGAAATTTGTCAAAGAAGCCTCCAAAAGTCAAATTTGTCAAGGGTGGAAATCCCCCCCCCTTTCAAAGTGAGAAAGAGAACGAAAGTAAAGTTTAGTGAATTAAAACAAGCGCACCTGGAAGGAATTCCATGGTATCTTTGTATATATTTCTTTCTTTATGTTATATTGTTTTTAAGTTGCTTTTCTCATCTATAAGTGTGTTTAGACCAAGAGATGGACAGGAAGACACTCAAGAAGAAGAATCAATGTATAGGAGAATGATAAAGAGGAAACGAGCATTGGTCAGTCCACTAACATGAGGTACTGCTATGACTCGTGAAAACACTGTATTTGACCACTTTTATGAATCGTTTTGATATGCTTTTCTACTGTTTTTATTTAGTTTAAGTGTTTTTATTATGGCTTTCGAGAATTTGTAGTTTAAAAACTCTTTTCAGGAAACTTAGGCAAAAATTTTGCAAAATAGATAGTATACCAGATTTTCAGCTAAAAGTTAAACTGTCAGAATTTCACCCCCAAATGTAGAGGTTCACACCGTGTGATCCAGCTCAAATTTGGAGACCTTAAAGATGGATCAACTATCTTTCCAGCACACTCAACATGAAGACAATCCAATGATTCAATCAAAATTTATGCGAAGATCAAGAAGTTCAGTCAAGCAGCCGGCCAGCCATCCTGACCGCAGCCAACACATGATTCACTACGGCCAGAGCTCCTGACCATGGCCAATCAATGTCCAACCCCGAAGCCCAATTTCAAGCCATTTGATTCCTGTCTTCGACGAAACCCTAAGTGGCGACGAAGCATGCCTTGAAGACCTATAAATATATGTTTTAAGAACTCTAAACGGTGGGAAAAAGGTATATCTCTTAGTGCCTAAAAATTAGTATTGTCTTAGAGTTTTTCATACGTAGTTTTTAGTTTTTGGGATATAGAAATCTATCTCCTTAACCCTTTTTAATTTATTTTCAATATTGATTTCTTCAAAGCTTTTTTCTACAATGTTTTTGCCTTCTCTAATTATGTCTGAGTAATTTACTTGTTGGATTTAAGGTATTAATCATGGGGATCTATATGTTCGATGAGGATTGCATGAGCTATTAAGACGAATCCTATAACTCTTTCTTCTAAACTTATTTTTAATGCATGAGTGTAGCATCATGAACTATAATCTGATCTAGGTACTTAGTGTTGCAAGAATTTTCAATATCTTCCTGATCTATTTTGAGAAGATCAATTCTGCCATAGGAGAGGAAAGCTACTATAGGTGATTTGTGAATGTAGATGAGTCTTGTCCAAACTGTTGTTTACACCTGTTACCGGGGTCAGAGACGAAGCTACTGGTCAGGGTCGTGGGTAGCAGTTGGTTATGATCATAAGAGTGACTTAGTCATTCAACTGTGCTCGAGTTCTAAGATTTTTAGCTAGGATCTTTTATTTTTTTTTTTAGCATGTTTTGAATCAATCCTACCCCGGAGATATCCCAAACAACCCAGCGCCGTTTTTCTATAATCTGTATAACGATTTACTTTCAGGAAACTTTACTTTTGTTTTCTTTAGTTTCTCAGTAAATTTTCTTAAGCAGTTTTTTCCTTTTCCTGTTTAGTTTAGGATTTACCTTTTTTGTGACACCAAAACCCCTTTAAATTCAATTATTCTAGAGTTCCTTACTCAATCTCTTTCAAAAGGTTTAAGTAATTAATATGGGAATCTATATGTTCGATGAGGTTTGCATGAGCTATGAAGCCAAATCTTTTAACTCTTACATCTAAACTTATTTTTAATGCAAAAGAGTAGCATCATGAACTATAATTTGTTCTATGTACATAGTGTTTCGAGAGTTTTCGTAATCTGCCTGATCTATTTTGAGAAGAGCAATTCTCCCATAGGAGACAAAAACTACCTATGGGTGATTTGTAAATGTAGATGAGTCGTGTCCAAACTTTTGCGTACACCTGCTACTGGGGCCAAAGAGGAAAGCTAATTGTCAGGATCGTGGGTGGCAGTTGTTTATGATCATGAGAGTGACTTAGTCATTCAACTGTGCTCGAGTTCTAAGATTTTTAGCTAGGATCTTTTATTTTCTTTTTAGCATTCTTGAATAAATTTTACCCCGGAGATATCCCAAACAACCCAGCGCCGTTTTTCTGTAATCTCTGCACTGATTTACTTTCAAGCAACTTTATTTTTGTCTTCTTTAGTTTCTCATGAGCAACATTACCTCTTGATCAAGATCATCTGTCAACGATGGGCAAGTAAGGCAAATCTTCACCAATTCTTCTGTCCTCCCCACTAGCTTTGTATGTCTAGAAACTCAAGAAGAATTGAGCATTGCACGCACACTCGAAGACTATTGTATGTTCCCCGAGTTGATCAAGGACATTGTATCCTCTAAAAGATATTTGGATAAAAACAGGGCATAGAAAAAGTGAGCTTCAACACTGGCAGAGCAGAATACTCACTTGACTTCTCAAAATTCTGCGAAGCCTATTTATGAAAAACTTCCCAATGAGAAATTTTCCGATGTAAACAATGTCTGGAAAAACATTACTTGCTAGAACCGTACAACCTAAGAGAGGCAAGGTTTTCTCTGATAAGGAACCTTACCATACAATATACTGGTGAGCTTATGCCCAACACGTTTTTGGGAGGAATCACTGCTGGACAGTTCACAAGCAAGAGCATATGCTCCTCCATTCAGCAATCAGTGACCGCATGATTGTTGAGGAAGCTGAATGGATCGAAGGGGAAATAATGACCCCTAATCCAGCTACAGACACCAACTGAGAAATGGGTAAATTCCAGTCATGATACTTTCTCTTCGAAAAAAATCATGGTTCCAAGGAGAAACTGATGTGAGCATGGAAAGCATGGAGAGCTTGGAGCATGGAACTAAACCGCAGCTTGAACCCGTGGAGCTTGGAGCTGAAGATGATGAAGCATTGATCGTCCCCAATGGTCCCATGACAAGGTCTAGAGCAAAAGAGTTCAATAAAGTCATCAACAACCATCTACTTACCATTCAGGCCAGCCTTAGAAGTGAAGCTTGTCCAGCCACATTGGTTGTGATTCAAGCCGTCTAAGCGATGACAATGGAGGTGTGTGGACTTGTGCTCTTTTTCCCTCCTCTTGGTTTTGTCCCAATGGGTATTCCAAGAGAGGTTTTTAATGAGGCTTGGCCACATACTTCTTACCTCAGCCCATTGTCATCATTCGGCCCTCTTCTCTTCTTGTTTCAATTTGAATTTCCTTAGTGTTATTTCTATCTTCTTTCTATTCAAATTTGGTCTTTATGTGCATGAATTTTCGTGGCATGTCTCTTAAATTCTATGCCTGACCGAAATGACTCTTCTCCTTCTTCCCCCTTCTCTTTATATTCTGTACTTGACTCTTCATTCTATTTTCATCAAACTTCTTATTTCTAAAACTCTCCCTAGTTGTTTGATCCGAATAGTGTGTAATATCTATTCAACTTGATTCTTCTCTTGGTGTGTAATATCCTAGAAGAATTAAGCATCGAAAGTCTAAGGAACATCCGCAATCCTTAGAAGTTTCACTTCACCCCCATCGTTCAGATCATTCACCAAACCAAATCATCACTTCCGCATCACCAATTCAACCACACGAAGAGCATCAAAGGGCAGGACTCATTCATCACGATCAGGAGTCTATCAGGTGGTATCAGAGCTGCTTCGTGCAGGTTGTGTCGATCTGAATCAAAAAGATTTCGTTTGTGACTTTTCATTATCAATCAAAACGTTTTTGAGAAAACTGTGTTATTATCTGTTTCCGAGCACCAGGTTGTTAGAATTGTTTAAAATCGAATACTGATCCAAAAATCTTGAAACCAGTTGTGTTCGAACCTAGATTGAGTCTAGTTTCTGTTAAAATTGAAATCGGAATTTTTGGATGTGTTTTGATATTTTTACCGAGTCAATTTCTCTGAACAGTCGCTAGTAGGTTCTTGTGGTAGTTGAAGAGTTATTCCTTTGTTTGATCCATTGTGTTGCGATTTCTTCCAAAGAACACTTGACTGGGGTTCTTTTGTGTTGATTTTCAGGATGGTAACGCCACCATTGTAAGAAGATGAAAGAGGAAGCAATAGCGTCAACCAAAAGCAAATGAATGAGACTATCGCAACCGAGGTAGCCAGATTAGTGGCTCAGCAGTTAGAGGCCTTTAAACTTGATCAGGAAAATTCGAGAAGAGCACGTAAGGAACGTGATAAGCAAAGTCAAGCAGATGCTAGCCATCACTCCGACTACTACAGTCATTCTTCTAAGACAAGTAGTCACCGACGAAGAAGAAGTGCTAGAGATGAGCGAGTGATTCCTAGGGATAATCTAGCTGGAGTGAAAGTTCGTATTCCTTCTTTCCAAGGCAGCAACGACCATGAGGAGTATCTTGAATGGGAAAAGAAGATGGAACTCGTCTTCAATTGTCATGAGTACACTGAAGAGAACAAAGTCAAAGTTGCACCTACCGAGTTCACCGGGTATGCACTAAGTTGGTGGGATCAGCTAACTCTCACTAGGAAGCGTGTAGGAGATTTTCCAGTAGAGACTTGGAATCAGATGAAGCATCTTATGAGGAAAAGATTCGTGCCAAGTCACTATCATAGAGAGCTACACCATCGGCTGAGAAACTTGGTACAAGGCAATAGGACCGTTGAAGAGTATTTCAAGGAGATGGAAACTTTGTTGATAAGAGCTGATATTCAAGAAGATCCAGAAGCCGCCATGTCTAGATTCATGGGAGGATTAAACCGAGATATTGCTGACAAATTGGAGGTTCAAAATTATGAGGAGCTAGAGGAAATGATGCACAAGGCAATTATGTTCGAAAAACAACTTAAAAGGAGAAGCTCCAAGTCGAGTTTTGTTCCGGAAAAATCTAGCTATCACCGAGAAGTGAAGTCTGGAACTTCAAGAGATTACAAGCCGTTTGTCAAGCCCAAGGTTGAGAGTGTGGATCTTAAAGGAAAAAGTACTAACGTTGCACCAAGGACAAGAGACATTAAGTGCTTTAAGTGTCACGGCATTGGACATTATGCTAGTGAATGCTCCAACAAGAGGGTTATGATCATCATGGCAAATGGGGAAGTTGAATCTGAAGATGAGAAGCCTAAGGAAAGACAACTTGAGGATGAATCATCGGAGGAAGAGTATGAATCAGCGGCTAAAGGACAAATGATGGTGGGAGTCGCCATGAGAGCTTTGAGTGTCATCACGAAATCTGATGAGCAAGAACAAAGAGAGAACTTGTTCCATACAAGGTGTCTGGTTAAGGATCAGATTTGCAGCGTGATCATTGACGGTGGAAGCTGTACAAACGTTGCTAGCGAGACTATGGTTGCGAGACTTGGGTTGCAAGTAATCAAGCATCCGAAACCATACAAGCTGCAGTGGCTGAATGAAAATGGCGAAATGGCTGTGGATAATCAAGTCAAGGTACCTCTATCAATTGGAAAATATGAGGATGAGGTCTTATGTGATATTTTACCAATGGAAGCTAGCCATATACTGTTGGGAAGACCATGGCAATCGGATAGGCAGGTTATGCATGATGGTTTCACGAATCGGCATATGTTTGAGTTCAAAGGAAGAAAAACCGTGTTGCTACCTATGACCCCTCATGAGGTTTACCAGGATCAGTTGGTCATGAAGATGGGTAGAAAGAAAGCTATCAAACCATCTAACCTTGCTATTGTGCCAAATATCCCAAAGGGAAGTGATCTCCATAAACCGAACTTACTTTTTGTTTATAAAGAAACGCTTATGAGTATCACTAACCCTGAGCAGGAAATCCCTAGCACTCTTAAACATGTATTACAGGAATATAGGGATGTGTTTCCTGAGGAGAATCCGGAGGGATTACCACCCATTAGAGGCATAGAACATCAAATCGATTTTATCCCGGGAGCCTCATTGCCAAACAAACCAGCTTATAGAACTAATCCCGTGGAGACTAAGGAACTAGAAAAGCAAGTCACGGAACTCATGAAGAAAGGACACATCCGTGAAAGCATGAGTCCATGTGCTGTGCCCGTACTACTAGTACCTAAAAAGGACGGAAGCTGGAGGATGTGTGTCGATTGCAGAGCCATCAATAATATAACGGTTAAGTATCGCCATCCCATACCTAGATTAGATGATATGCTAGATGAGTTAAATGGGTCTTGCATCTTTTCTAAGGTTGACTTAAAAAGCGGGTATCATCAGATTAGGATGAAGGAAGGGGATGAGTGGAAAACCGCATTTAAAACTAAGCAAGGGTTGTATGAATGGTTAGTGATGCCATTCGGGCTTACAAATGCACCTAGTACATTCATGCGATTAATGAACCATGTTCTTAGAGCATACATAGGGCATTTTGTGGTTGTTTACTTTGATGACATCTTAGTTTATAGCAAAAACTTAGAAGATCATGTTCAGCATTTGCGTAAGGTGTTAGATGTGCTTAGAACGGAGAAACTCTATGCCAACATGAACAAGTGTACTTTTGGAACGGATAACTTGGTCTTCCTAGGTTTTGTTGTGAGTGCAGATGGTGTTAAAGTGGATGAAGAGAAGTTAAAAGCAATTAAAGAATGGCCTAGTCCAACCTCCGTAGGAGAAGTGAGGAGCTTTCATGGACTTGCGGGATTTTACCGAAGATTCGTTAAGGACTTTAGCACCTTGGCTGCTCCGCTTACTGAAGTTATCAAGACGTTGGATTTAAGTGGGAAACGGCTCAAGAAGAAGCATTTCAAACCTTGAAAGAGAAACTTACTCAGGCTCCTATCCTTTCCCTACCTGATTTTGTTAAAACTTTTGAAATCGAATGTGATGCATCGGGTGTTGGTATTGGTGCTGTGTTGATGCAGGACCAGAAGCCTATAGCTTATTTCAGTGAAAAGCTAGGAGGAGCGACACTTAACTATCCAACCTACGACAAGGAACTCTACGCTTTGGTGAGGGCTTTACAAACGTGGCAACACTATCTCTGGCCAAAGGAGTTCGTGATCCACACCGACCATGAGTCTCTAAAACATCTCAAGGGACAACAAAAGCTTAACAAGAGGCATGCTCGGTGGGTAGAGTTCATTGAGACATTTCCCTATGTCATCAAATACAAAAAAGGTAAGGACAATGTCGTGGCCGACGCATTGTCCCGGAGGTATGTGTTACTTTCATCTTTGGATGCCAAGTTACTTGGTTTTGAACACATTAAAACTCTCTATGAGAATGATTCTGATTTTGCAAAAATATTTGCTGCTTGTGAGAGATTTGCATTTGGGAAATATTATAGGCATGAAGGATACTTGTTCTATGATAACCGTTTGTGTGTTCCTAACTCGTCTTTGAGAGATTTGTTTCTAAGGGAAGCACACGGTGGAGGATTAATGGGACACTTTGGTGTGTCTAAAACTTTACAAGTCATGCAAGATCACTTTCATTGGCCACATATGAGGCGAGATGTTGAGAAAATGTGTGAGAAATGTTCAACTTGTAAACAAGCGAAAGCTAAGTCGCAACCCCACGGTTTGTATACTCCTCTCCCTATTCCTTTGCATCCTTGGAATGACATTTCAATGGACTTTGTTGTAGGATTGCCTAGAACTAGAACGGGTAAGGATTCAATCTTTGTGGTGGTGGATAGATTCTCTAAGATGGCGCATTTCATTCCATGTCATAAAACTGATGATGCTAAGCATGTAGCCGAACTGTTCTTTAGGGAAGTTATACGTCTACATGGCATGCCTAGGACCATCGTATCTGATAGAGACACCAAGTTTCTTAGCTATTTTTGGAAAACGCTTTGGTCTAAGCTAGGAACTAAGTTGTTATTCTCCACTACTTGCCACCCCCAAACTGATGGTCAAACCGAGATAGTTAATAGAACCCTATCCACACTTTTGCGTGTGTTGATCAAGAAGAACCTAAAGGCTTGGGAAGATTGTTTACCACATGTAGAATTCACTTATAATCATTCCATACATTCTGCTTCTAAATTTTCACCATTTCAAATTGTTTATGGGTTTAATCCCACCACTCCTTTGGATTTGATGCCTTTGCCTCTGAGTGAAAGGAGTAGTACAGATGGAAAAAAGAAAGCAGAGTTGGTTCAGCGAATCCATGAGGCGGCAAGGAAGAATATAGAGGACAAGACAAAACAATATGCCAAGTATGCTAACAAGGGCCGCAAGGAACTTATCTTCGAGGAAGGAGACTTAGTTTGGATTCATCTCCGGAAAGACCGTTTTCCCAATGAAAGAAAGTCTAAACTAATGCCAAGAATGGATGGACCTTTTAAAGTGCTTCAAAGGATCAACAATAACGCCTACATACTGGATTTGCAAGGTAAGTATAACGTGAGTAATACTTTCAACATTATTGATCTTGTTCCTTTTATTGCAGATGAGTTGGATTTGAGGACAAATCCTTTTCAAGTGGGAGAGCCTGATGTGAGCATGGAAAGCATGGAGAGCTTGGAGCATGGAACTAAACCGCAGCTTGAACCCGTGGAGCTTGGAGCTGAAGATGATGAAGCATTGATCGTCCCCAATGGTCCCATGACAAGGTCTAGAGCAAAAGAGTTCAATAAAGTCATCAACAACCATCTACTTACCATTCAGTCCAGCCTTAGAAGTGAAGCTTGTCCAGCCACATTGGTCGTGATTCAAGCCGTCTAAGCGATGACAATGGAGGTGTGTGGACTTGTGCTCTTTTTCCCTCCTCTTGGTTTTGTCCCAATGGGTTTTCCAAGAGAGGTTTTTAACGAGGCTTGGCCACATACTTCTTACCTCAGCCCATTGTCATCATTCGGCCCTCTTCTCTTCTTGTTTCAATTTGAATTTCCTTAGTGTTATTTCTATCTTCTTTCTATTCAAATTTGGTCTTTATGTGCATGAATTTTCGAGGCATGTCTCTTAAATTCTATGCCTGACCGAAATGACTCTTCTCCTTCTTCCCCCTTCTCTTTATATTCTGTACTTGACTCTTCATTCTATTTTCATCAAACTTCTTATTTCTAAAACTCTCCCTAGTTGTTTGATCCGAATAGTGTGTAATATCTATTCAACTTGATTCTTCTCTTGGTGTGTAATATCCTAGAAGAATTAAGCATCGAAAGTCTAAGGAACATCCGCAATCCTTAGAAGTTTCACTTCACCCCCATTGTTCAGATCATTCACCAAACCAAATCATCACTTCCGCATCACCAATTCAACCACACGAAGAGCATCAAGGGGCAGGACTCATTCATCACGATCAGGAGTCTATCAGAAACAGAGGTGTTGATGGTGCGTTTTGCTATTTTGGCACTCCCTGATGAATTTCTGGAAAGGATTCTTGCATCTATGAACCCCTCTGTAAGGGAAATTGCCCGCCTTCGTGTGGTTTGCCGTCATTTCAACGATCTCACTACAAGCCATGGTTTTTATCAATTGTTTGATTTAGCCCTCATGCTAGAAGAACCTACAGCGGTTGCCGATTCCCGAACATGCTGAGGAGATTATATGACGCCGGTAATCCAGGTGTTATTTTCATGAGGGGGATGCAAGCATACTTCTTTTTCACATTGCCGAAGGAGTAGAGATGATTCGGCTTGCTGCAGACAGAGAATACGATTGCGCCATTTATGTGTATGGGATGTGGCTGAGAGCAGTGCAGGATGACCTCGTCGTTGCTGAGGCATATTTTGGCAGACTTACCAAGCAAGCGCTGAGGAAGATAAGTATAAATATATTGGCCAACGGTCCGAATGGGTGGGATTTCGTGTTGGCAATCAATTTCACTGAAAAAGGACAGCCTTTGCACCACGATTCTACGCTCTCTTCACCTGCCTCTGCAGAGTTGCTAATCACTTGGTTCACTGCTATGAAGATTATTTTAAGGATCCAATGTGAATCTCTTGTTTCTAGGCCCAAGAGACCGAAAAGTTTTTCCAATTCATTCGGTACAGCGTTCAAAGCTGGCCATTGATGATCGACTAGTGAAGCAGCTTCCTCCTTCTAAAGCCGTTAATTTAGTGTTATTCTGGTGTTGCTTGTCATTTGGTGTTAAATTATTGTTGTTGTTGTTTGGGTTTTTTACTTTCTCAGTTGGATTTTGGGTACTCTGTTTCATGTGCAACTCTGTTATTTGTAATTTCGTATAACTTATCTTAATTAAATTACCTATCAGCTAAAATAAAATTATTTGCCTAAAATGTTAAGTACACGGACAAAATGATAATTATGTGCTAAAATGATAATTCTCATGGCCAATTAAAAAAATTCCTCGGGCTCTCAATGAAAATGTACACCTACTTACGTACACTTACTTACGTACACCTATGATGTACATTTAAAAATGTACACCTATTTTTGTACACCTAATTACGCACACCTGTTACCTGTTACATTGAAAATCTCTTGCAAATTATTGTTTCTATTTCAAATCCGTTGTAATTTCATTACAATTTAAATTTTTTAATACAACTTGAATATTGAAATACAACTTCAATATGGAAAGACAACATAATATATTGAAAAATAACTTAAATATTGAAAAACAGCAATACAACATAGAAAATAACTTGATCTACTAAATCATGTAGGCTATGCGATATATCGAATATTTAACATAACAATTTTCACAAGTGCTAACATAATAATTAGAATAGTGATACATTTGGCAGTAGGGGTTGGGTTCTTCGTGAATGAGATTAGTGTGCCTGAACATTCGCTTGTAGTTATCTTTATTACGTGGGAAAATGACCAGAATATGTAACTAGATCTTCGGTCACTCAAGAAGTTCACGTGAATGCCGAAGATAGTTGTATCCGAAAACCATTTTTAGGAGTTTTTTGCCTCTGTTATGGTGACCGAGGCACATTTGCAAAATGGCGCAGGTGTAAGCGGCGTAGACGTCAGATGGAACCATCTTCTTTAGCTTCCTACTGGCGGTACCCATTTTTTCCTCTTTTGTCACGAACCTTATAGCTCCAAGGGAGGATGGTGCGCGCATTTTTTGTACCCCAAAACAGTGC
>NW_006256805.1:1565446-1629470 GCF_000478725.1 Eutrema salsugineum | reverse complement strand
ATTCGATAGGCTGGCCATTCTGAGCCCTTCCGTGTTGTATGAAATGTCTCTCTCCCGTGTTCCTACTTGAATAATCGGTCCACGGTAGTAGCAGTCAGCCTTAGCTATTTTCTTGACAATGATTTCAAATACATAATCTGGTAAATCTTGCATTTTTTGTATGTGGATAGGGTTTGTGTTCGAATAACTATGTATTCGTACTCAACTATTTAGATAGATTGTTATTGTTGAGAAATAGTTAATGCATATACAGTTACTTGTTTACCTAACAACTAGATTCACTAAATTTATATGAAGTGATGTTTACTTACTTTGTGGGTTTAATTTAGTTCTTATCTGTATATATATTTATCTGAAGTGGTGTTTGCTTATCCTGTAGGTTTAATTTAGTTCTTATCTGTCTAATAAAGGGGCTTTAGTGGAAACATATGTTGTTATTGTTTGCAAAAGAACTAATATAGTTAACGATAAATTGCAAGATAGTTTAAACAATATAGTAAACATCGAAACACATCAAACACCAACAAGCTTGAAATTTTTAAAGAAAGTATCATATACATAGGGCCCTGCATTGTAGAAGACAATAGTCGCACTCTAGGAATTGGAGGCTTCATAATGGTCATCTACACACTCTGATATAGGTTCTTCAGGTAGGTCGTTAGGGAATGACCATAGTCTACGCCATGTATCTTGATACGGGTCTTGGGCGAATTTCCATACATGATGTATAACATCATGCGATAACCGTTTCATTTGAAAGGCTGCATAAGGGACGTGAAGAGTGGAGACATACATCAAGAGCTTTTTAGCTCTTTGTGGGCGTCCGACGCAAATTGCTAACATTGCACATAAGAAAGTTGCATATTTATCACATGGGATAAGTCGGGATAGCATCCTAGTCGCTGTATACACCCTTTGCTCACGCACGGCAACTATTATGGCTCCAAAGTAGATAGCTCGTAAATTATTGGTGGCCAGACAACACAGGAAGAAGGGGCGGTAAGGGTTGTTAGGTGCGACGTCGGTAGGGGAGTCAAGCAGGTGAGAGATGTATGCAGACTGGAGCATGTCGTCACTGTACGCTATGACTTTTCCACGTTTTCCTGCACGAATGATCGGCCCAAGATGGTAGGAGTCATCCTCAGCTACTCTCTTGACTATTATTCGTAAAATATCATCATCTAGTAAATAATGCATTGTTGTTCAAGTGTGCGGAGTAATGGGATTGTTTGGATATATTAGTGGACATTTTAGTGTGGATATATTAATTGCCAAATTCGTGGTTGGTAAAGTAAAATTATTTGCTTTCTCACAAACAAAATTGAGCCAAACTTATTTTCAAATATGAGTCTTCCAAATTTGCCTGATGAAATTCTTTTAGAGATTGTAAAGAGGGTAGTCATTTCAACATTTTGGCACCTCGGGCCGTTTGTCTGTGTAGGAAAGCACACACTCCAACTTGTTTTCACCGAGGATGTCCTAAAATCTTGCAACATTTATGTCCTTAGTTTTACCACCAACTATATGCCCTGTAGAAGAAAGACACCCATTCTTTGAGAAATGTTTGGCAAATGGCAACTCTGAAGAAAGTATTGGGAAGGCCTCAGACTTGCGACCCAAGGCACGATCTGATTGAAAATAAGAGCATGCTGGAAGCAAATGTACCCCATGATTCTCTCTCAACCTTGGCATCGGCCATTTTCAGCATTTGTTTGGGCGATTCTTGTTGGCCGCCAATCACGAAAGTCTACAGTCAGAGATCATGCGACAATTAGGTGAGGAGTTAGATTTATTTACCTTTCCAAACGACGATGTAATCAAGATGCCTGAATGTGCATTTGATCACGATCCTGAGATCCACACACTTTGTAATGGTTGCTATATATATTGGTGGCAGATCTGTGGTATGCTTTAAAAGTAAGAGTTGTGAAGTGTACACTATCTTTAGTGTACACTGATAACACCGTATTTGTACTCATTTTCACCATTAATTTCAAATACTTTTTCAAAAGTTTTAATCAGTTTTAGAAATTTTATTATGATTTCTCTATATTTGTAGTTCTAAGGCTCTTTCAGGAAACTTAGAGAAAACGATGTCAAAATGGAAGAAATCCACATTTTTAGTTCAAAGTCAGACCGTTAGAAGTTCAGCCTCAAATGAAGACTTTCTCACCGTCTGATCCAGCTCAAATTTGGAGAAAATCAAGAGGAGACAACCAGCTTTCCATAGCACTTTACATCAGGAAGATCCAACGATGCAATCAAAACATACATGGAGAACAATTTTACCAAATTCACCAATCCCAGAAGACTCTCACCCGCGGAAAACAAGCATTTTACCTGCTCCGGAAGACTCGCACCTCTGGTGGACCCATGCCAAGCAACAAGGCCCAACATCAAAGCTCATCTTGCCATTCCTCTTCAGAGAAGCCCTAAATGAGACCTCAAAGACCTTAGGACCTATAAATACATTTATTAGCAGCCCTAAACGGTGTGTGCTCCTGTAATGAGATTTTGAGTCACCAAACTTTGTTTTTCTAGGGTTAGGAGATGGAGAAGGGGATTCTTCCCTGGATCCATTGTTCTTTCTCTTTTTTTATCTAATTAACATTTTCTGTTTCATCTTTAGCATTCTTTCATGTCTTTCATCATTCCTTGTATCATGTAGATTTGTCCCAGAGAGTCAAGTTTCTAAAGAGTCATCAATAGGCTTATATGTTCGATTAGGATTACTAAGTTTCTAAACCATATTCTGAATCTGATCTCTTCTAAGTTGTTCATATTGCATGAGAGTAGATTCATTACTTATTCTCTGAGCCTAGGATTGATCACAGCCATGAGAGTGCTGTATTAGATCATCCATACCTAGCTTCAGAAGAACATAGTCGCTACAGGAGTAGAGAGCTACCTGTAGAGAAGATGTGAGCAAAAACGAATTCAATAGTTAATGCATGATCTTATTTTTGGCATGAGAGCAAGAGTTAATTGTCATATTTAAGTGATCTTATTTAACTCCTTCTGTGAAGACAACTTTGTCGATATTAGCAAATGAAATCCTCAGGTTTGGCCAGTCCTTTATAGCTACCGAATTTGCTAGAAAAGATCATCCGAGAATCACTGAATGTGCTGCGTCTCTTGTTTCGACAATGTAGAAGTCGACAGGCACAATGCAATCTCCTATTCTCAAAGGATTGTCATGAGCTATTCCTTTAGGTGTTGCATTGGAATCATCAGCTAGACTAATCCTTGCTCTAGTCCTGCGCAGGTGCTTAATACCAAGTCTCAAAGCATTTGCCTTGGACATCATGTTAAGACAAGCTGCAGAATCACAAAGTATGTCTTTAAAAATTTCACCTCTAATAGAACAAGAGATGAGAAACTGACCTGCACCTTTGATTTTGTGAAGTGTTCGAACAGGTTTACCTCTTCTAGCATGATTGAACAAGTCTTCTATTTCAGGGATTGATTCCTTGCTCTCACAGAAGTAATGCCCTATCATGAAGTTCTTGCAAGCTCTAGCAAAGGTGATTCCTTCAGGTAAATTTTGAACTACATCATTGAACTCATCGAGCTTTTCCTTGCTGATTTTGTTGGTGTAGTAGCTGCATTCTTCAAGTTTTTAAAGGTGGATCGCATAGACAGCTATTTCTGGCGACGTCAGGTATCGACCTCGCATAAAGTACTTGTGAATATCTTCTTTAGACTCCTTACAGTACCTGAAAAGACTTGTAGGCAACCACATTTCCAGATATCATCGAAGCTGAGGTGAGCAGGGAATGTCTTGACCAGATTGTTAAACTCTATCAGCTTCTCTCTACTGATGTTGTTAGTGATCCATTGAATTTCTCCCGTACTTTCTTCAGAGGAATATCCTGCATCTGGATCCTTTACGAACAATCCATATTCTTCATCTTCAGAGTATTGCTCTTTATACTCGTCTTCACAAGACAAGGCCATGTTGCAGGGCAGTGGCTTTCCTTCGTCTTCAGATTCTTGGGTGCTGATGGAGTGATGTGATGTTGTGGTGAGGGTTGTCAAGTTTTACCCTAATTGAAATCAATAGCCACAAGTGCACAGCTGATCGATTGTAGTACTTAGGGATCGAATCCACAGGGAAGGAGGATCTTTTCCTGCAAAAAGCCTTTGAAATAAGTATAAAGTAAGGAAGTCTAGAACCAAAACGGTTTTGTGGGGGTTTGGTAGTGTGTTTAAAATGTAAAAACGAAATATTAAAAGAGAATACGGGAATTAATTGACGTAATAACTAAACTTAACAAAAATGACTAAAAATGTAAAAAACGGATATCTAATTGCTTAAATGAAAATGAACTAAAAAGGAAAGACAATATTGAACTAAAGCTTGAAAGAAAATCGGTGTAAATCAATGGGAAAGAAGGCGTTAGGGTTCAGGGAGGTTTTCTCTGGGGTACGAACGATTCAAAACATTGCTAGAGAGTAAAATTGATAAGATCTTAACTTAAACTTTTCGAACTGGAGTCACGGACGTATGAATACGCCACTGTCGTGATCATAGACAACTATCTCTCTCAACCCTGACCAGTAGGTTTCCACTCTGGCCCTGGAAGAGAAGAGATGCATTATGTTTAAGACTCGTCCTAATTCACAAATGGCCCATAGGTAGGTTTCCACTCCTATGTTTGTTTTGCTCTCCCAAACTAGATCTGATACCTGATGAACACTTTCGTGTCACCAAGCATCTGGATCAGATTGTAGTTCATGACGCTACTCTCATGCAGTAAAAACGAATTCAGAAGAAAAAGTTCTAAGATTCAGCTCAAAAGCTCATGGAATCCTCATCGAACATATAAATCCCCATCGAAAATCCCTTAATCCCAACAATAAAACTACTTAGACATTATGAACGAAATCAAAGACATAGTATTAAGAAGTAGAATAGAAACCGAAATTGAAAAAGAAAGAACAAGGGTTCAAAGAACAAATCTCTCTCTCCCTAAAAGCTAAAGCAAAAACAATAAAAATATGAAGTAAATATTTCGGTGGTATTCGGTTACACGATCTCCTCTCGTTTAGGGTTCCTAAGACATGTATTTATAGTGCTCAAGACCTCTCTGGACGTCACTTAGGGTTTCTCCAAATGTGGGCTTCAGAAATGGGCTTTTTGGGCTCAGAGGTTGATGGCCGCGGTCGGGAGTGCTCTGACCGTGGGGAATGAGTGGTTTGCCGCAGTTGGGATGCTTCTGACAGTGGGGAATGAGTGTTTGGCCGCGTGTGGAAGTGCTTGGCGGCTGGTTTACGGGACATCTTGCGCTTCGCGTATCTTTTGATTGAACCGTTGGATTGCCAAGCTGTAAAGTGCACTGGAAAGCTGATACTTCCATCTTTAAGGTCTCCAAATTTGAGCTGGATCAGACGGTGATAAGGCCTTCAATCAGGGGTGAACTTCTGACGGTTTGACTCTGAGCTGAAATCTGGTTTTCTATCCATTTTGTTAAGCTTTTCCCTAAGTTACCTGAAAATAGTCTTGGAACTACAAATACTAGAAAAACGTAATAAAAGTACTTAAAAGCAATTAAAAACATAGAAAAAATATTTCAAAACGATCCATAAAGGTGGTCAAAATACGGTGTTATCAACTCTCCCAGACTTAAACCTTTGTTTGTCCTCAAACAAAACAAAAGCCAATTTTTGTACCACTTTACAAGGATGTCGATGCCAAGCAGCCACCATTCAAGGTACCTCACCAAAGATAGTGCATCAATCTGATAGATATGACTTTTTATGGTCTCAGGGCTATCAATCCCCTTGTCAATGTAGCACAAAGAGGTTTATCAATCCAGATGTGGTGTTAGACACTAAGCTATATGATCAAGTTCTTAATTCAAGCAAACAAGAGTGGGTTTTGATTAATCTAGAGACAACTACAAACTTAAACAGGATTAAGGATTAATGAAATGCTTAAACAAGAACTAAACAATGACAAATGATGAGAATGTATGAATGATGATAAGAAAGGTCTTAGACATGATAGTGGATTAGGGTGCCTTCAGTGATAAACTAATGAGCTAATGAATCATATGATCAAGCAAGCCATTTAACATAAACATCTCTAACTAAGTTAATCCTCTCATGAAGGCATTAACTCCTATGCTAAATCAGTTTCAAACCCAATCATCATCAGTGAAACATGAGTTAACAAGCATTAAGAATCAGTTTAATCTGTCATTTAAGCATATAAACAATCATTCCCATGATGAATAACACTTAAACCTCTAACAACTTTGGTTAAGACATTTCATCAAACACTTTTGGTGCATGAAATGCCCAGAATCTAGACCACATATGATTTGTATGGATCTAGCATAGAGAACAAGTTGTAGAGAATGGAATATGCATGATCTAACCCCTAAGCTCGCTAATCTACCACTTAAGCACCCTAATCTACATATCTAAGACCTTAATATGGGATTACTCACTAATCATACTAATCTCTCTTAAACCTTTGCAAGTTGAGAAGATTAGCATGATTAATGATGAGAAATGGAGATAGAGATGATAGATTCAAAAGTAAACAGCTTTAAACACCCAGATCTCTTAAAACTCTCTTGATTAAACACTCAAAAATAGATATTTCTCTTCTTAATGGAGTCTTTTCACCAAAAAGGCAAGAGACAAAGGGAATAAAACTTAGTTCTCCCCCAAAAAACCCTAAAAAGTATTTATACCTTCTTAAAAACGAACCGGGTCAGCCCGGAACAAACCGGGTCCTGACCCGGCTTTAATGGATAAAGTGGGAAAAGCTGCGGGTCGGTTCAGTATGTCCCAGGCCGCACACCTAAGTCGCAGTAGGTGAAGACTTGTCTTGTGAGGCTTGAATCGCCTTGTCGGAGCCGCACGCCTATCTAGGAGTAAATTTCGAGTGTTTCTGCGGCATGGTCTCCTTCCTCTCCAACTCGCAGGGCTGAGCCGGTTTCTGGGGGATGTAGAAACTGTGCGGGTTGGTCTCTATTGCACTTAGGTCGCAGGCTCAAGTCGGAGTGAATTCCGAGTGATCGTGCGGCATAGATCCAGGCGCGGATGACTCGCATGCCTAAGTCGCACGATTGTGGACTTAGCATTTCTCTTGCTCGGGAGCTCCAGACCTCTTCCAGTGATAGTTTACCCGCACATTTCAACTCGCAGCATCAGCATTCAGGCGTTCATCTTCAGGCCTGCGGGTTAACCAAGTCGCAAGACCATCTCGCAGCATCCAGAGCAGCTTAGATCACTTCGCATTCCGGAGAGTGTAACTCCTGTGATACTTGTCCGAATTGAATGATTTCGGTTGCAGAAGACAGAGGACTCATTTATCTCCAACTTTTGTGAAGGAAGTTTCAGTGCTTGGGAGGTGGAAGGCTTCCTGGAGGGCACATCTTTGCAGTGCATGTATACGACCAGAGAGAGGCGTCTAGACATGTGTCCATTCCGGAGGCCGTATCTTCCTGCTCATAGATCCGAATTGAATGCTCTTGGACGTTCTGGAAAGAAAACTCAAATGTCTCTGATTCTCATGAAGGACCCGGAAGCTGAATCGGCCTGGAAGTGCACCGTCCTTCGCATCCTTCAGAACTGATCTGCTCGGTCCGGAATACCTGCGAGACAGGGGTTTCTTCCGACGAGCTTATCTCTCTGCTCACGCGTCCGAATTCTACGATTCCAATTGCTATGAGACCGTGCTTCAATGCTCTCCAACTTCTATGAAGGACCCGCCATCTGAATCGGACCGGAAGGCTCCCCGGACAGGTGATTTCTGAGACTCGTTCGCACCCGGAGATTTTGGCCGATATACTTAATTCGCGGTACGTGAAAATGGCCGGTAAAGCTTCCCGCGGTACATGAAAATGGCCGGTAAAACCTTCCTGGCCAGCGAGAATGGCCGATAACCTCCATAGACTCAAGTTTTCCACTTTTTCAAGCTCTGCTCACCATTCCACCTCCTGGATTCATCTTTTCAGCTCCATAATCACCTGATAGACACTCAAAACATGCAAAGACTCATTGGGACCTAATGCATCTCCTAAGTTCTAAAACAAACCCTAAGGACCTAAAATACATGAAATAAAACATGATTTGGAATGATTTATGCAACCTAAATGATGCAAATTATGAACATATCAACTCCCCCACACTTGTCCTTTGCTTGTCCTCAAGCAAAAAGAGCAAATGAGAGAAAGAGGTTGTATGCAATGGGAGTTCACATTTTCTTTTTGAGAGAAGTGATCACAATGAGAATTCAAGTTCATGCTCAATTATGCAATGCAAAGCCATACTCAGATATATGTCAACTCAGCAAGAAATCTCCACAAGTTCTTCTCTCTCTCAACTCTTTCACATTCATTAAGCTTTTATCAGGTGGATCTCATGATGCAAGGTTTAAACAAGCTGGCTTGGCTAGGGAGAGGCTATGAGATTAAAATGATCTCATCAGTGTTCAAGTGGGTTAAATGCAGCAAAGGGATCTCTCTATGAATGATCAAACTTTGGCAGAATGCTAAAGGTAAAAAGCAACCTATGCATACAAGGGCAAAGACTCATCACTCCCCACCCTCTACTCAAAGCTTCCTCTCTTGCTCAAAGACCTCACTTTTCACACTCATTTTTCTCTCACTAGGGGATTTGTTCTTCACTTTCACTCTCAAGTCTTGGAACTCAAACTTTACACAGCTCTTTTTCTTTTACAACTTCTAGCCTCTTCTTTCTTTCTTATCAAAACATTTGAGCTTTTGGCTTCTTTTCTTTCTTTTTCACTTAGAGGCTAGATTTTTCTTTTCAACAAACCAGAGCTCACTTTCTCAAAACACCAAGACTGACTTCTTTTTCTTTCATTCCCCTAGTTATTTTCACTCTCTCTTTCCACTCATCTCACCTTTTTCCACTCACCAAAAAGTCTTTTCCCCCACACTTATTCCTCGCCAAAACTCTCAGTTCCTTGATGTTGGAACACAGCACTCAATGAGACCTGCCCTTGTCGCTCTAAACCTAACACTTTCTGCTAAGTTTGATCCAAGGTGGCCTTTCAATTCACACACAAACATTGGCTTAAAAGAAGGATGGGTTCAAGGTGTGGGAACTGATCCATGATGTGGATTCAGTTACTTGAGCTAAGGAAAAGAGTGGTAAAAACAGTGGTTCTAGCTCAAGTATGTATATTGGTATCCACAAGCTTTTTCAAACAATGCATCACAAGATATTTTCAAGTCAAGTTCAAGGTTCCCACTTAATTAGAGTTGAGTTTAATTCAAACTTGCTTCTCAGATTCAAATCATTTCAGACTTTGCAAGCATAGAAAAAGATTCACAAGCATATTCAATTCAAGTTCTCAAAGTGATGTACTCTCTAGAAAACCTATCATTACTCCTTGCAAGATGCAACCTATATGCAAATGCAATCTAGACTCAATCTTAAAAATGAGAATGCAACTACATGATCATTTTTTTGTGAAAATTTTTCAGATTTTTCCATTTTTTTGGTTTTTATATGCACTTAGATGACTATGCAACTAGAATGTGACTCAAGACTCAAAGTGTAAAATGAGAAAATAGAAAACATGGTTAGTAAAGGATGAAACTCCTCCCCCACACTTAAATAACACAGTCCCGTGTGTTATAAAAGTATGAGAAAGAAGTGAAACCAAAGCAAACAAGCAAAATGCAAAAGGAAAAGAAAGTCTACATGCTATTTACAAGGTTTTGAGTGTTACCTAGTGGCTGTTGAAATCAGACCCCAATGAGTAGGAGGGGTTCGATGTGTGGCCTGACGGTGTTTCCCAAGAATGGTGGCTGGCTTCATCACTCCCGTCGTCAAGATCTACCCAAGTGGTTCCATATGCGACCAAGGCTGTGCAGTTCATGGAACTCTCCCCAACTTCCTCTCTGTTCCTTGGTGAAACTGGTGCTGGAGCCCCACCTTTGCAAGGGTTTTCAAGCTTCTTGATCCTCTTCTTCATCTCCTTGATGCACTTGGCCATCTTGTGGATGGTTTTGTCTTGGTACTTGCACCATTGTTGGAGAATACCAATCTTCTGTTGAGCTCTGAACCCTGAAGTGCCTGGTTCCTCCCAGTTGTAATCATCAAAGTGATATCTGTTTCCACCAAAACGTTTTTGAGGTGGAGGCAGATCAGCATCGTGAGCACCAGCTGCACTTGTGGTAGCATCTTCAGCGGTTGCTTTCTTTCCCTTGGAGGCTTCTTCTCTGCAAGCTTGCCTGTACGTGAGGATTGGTGGATCAGTTTGGACATTGTACAGCTCTTCCTTCAGCAAGAAGAAGTGAATGTTCCTTTTAACTTGGACTGTGGTGATGGAGGGATTGGGTAGGAGAACTTGGGCTGGCTCACTGATGAGTGTCTTGAAGTTGTAGACTGCCTTGGTACCCACTCTTCCTTGGAGAAAGCCAATCCTACACAAATGTGCTTCATTAATCAGATCAAACTTTGCCTTGTTCTCCTTGAATCTATACCCCATGGCTTTCAAGATCTTTGTTACCACCCATCCATGGGTCAGCTTTGCATCTTTGTTTGTAGAATCCCACATGCACTTTTTGTAGAACATTAAAGACCTTGCTAATTGAGATGCAAGGCAAAGTGGGTATTCATACCCTACATAGGGTTCCCCATCTTCATGTGTTGGCATCAGCGGCCTCAGCCCTACACCCAGAAGCAGCAGATCTCCTTTGTGAACTCTTCCAACATCAATCTTGAAGTAGAAGCTGTGAGAGAGAATCTTGTGTACATATCTCAGAACTGGATTCCTTATCCAAGAGGCCTTAGCTGTTCCAGCTGTGTACTTCCCAGAAGCAATTGATCTCCATAGAAGTTGGATCTCATCTTTTCTGAGATTGACCGAGTTGGAGAGAAATTCATTTCTAGGTGCTGAAAACCCAAAGATCTTACTCAATTCTCTGAATGACACTGAATATTCCTTCCCTTTCACAGTAAACTCCACATGTCCAAGCCCATCTCCTTGAATGATTCTTGAATCCCTTGGGTAGTAAATGAAAGCTTCAAAGGAGGCCAAGAACTCTTGGGACTCTTGCTCATAAGCGATTTCTCTCATCTCCAAAAGTGACTCAACACCCATGTTCCCAAGCAAAGTCTTGACATCTTCATAGAGGCCAATCTTCTTCAGAAAGTCCAAATCAGGGAATCTCCCTTGCTGGATCTCTATCTGCTGAAACTTAGCCAGATAATCAGGTGTTTCTGGTTCAGTTTTCTTGAACTTCTTTGATCCCTCTTCATTGGTGCCTTGGGAACCACCAGCTGAGCTGCCGGAGTCACTTTCAGTCTGTTCACTCTCAGATACCACAGCCAACTGTTTCCCCTTTTTCTTGGAGCCAGAAGCAACCACCAAAGCTCTTCTTTCAGGCCTTGTCCTTTTTGGCGCTGGATCACACTTTCCTTGCTTTGTGGTATTCTTTGCACCTTGACCCTTGTCTCTTGGCTTTGAAGTTCCTGAGGCCAAACCTTTGCCCTTTGATGCAGGGCCCTTCTTCTTGGCCAAGGAGTTGGTTCTTTCAGTCATCTGCCAAGAGATTCTCAAAAATATTGTTAGTACAAGGTTAAGCCTCACAAAAGTCTTCAAAATTTTGAAAACAATTGTTGCAAGAAACCGATATCAACAGCACATGAACAAGTTTCTGAAGCCAAGAATCAATCAAATAAATTCATAGCAATGCAGAAACAAGAGTGCAAAGCAGGGACTCAGCAAGAAACCAATTCATCTCATTTTTTTTTTTTTTTTTTTTTTTTTTAAAAAAAAATCGATTTCTTCATGAATTACTTGCAACAATTTTCAAAACTCAAGAACAAGTAGTTTCCAACAAAGTGCTCTGTTTTCCAAGATTATCTATCACCCTAGCATTTATAAAAATAATCCCAAGGTCTAAAACAACCTATCAAAATCGATTCCACACCTTAAAGTTCAAAAATCACCATTGAAGAACATGGAAAGAGATGAGTTTCAACAGGGCGAAATACCTTGGGATTAAGATGCAACAAGTTCGAAATGCAATCAGGATGATGTTAACAACTCAAAAACGAGCTCAGAGCACTTTGAATCAACAATTTTGGTGGAGAAATGAGAGAGATATGGTGAAAACAATGGAGAGAAATGAGAGAGAGAGTTGCAAACTCGTGTTTGTAGTGAGGAAGAGAGAGTGTGGGGTAGGGTCAAGCCTTTGTACTGGTGGTCAATAGATTTATTTTGACCAGTCAAGGCTTTGACCCATCCTTTTCTCATTGACCGGCTTCCTTTCTCTCTTTTATGCGCCCGGGAACTGTCGGGATCGAGCCGTGTGACCGTCTCGGTGTAGAACCGGAAATAATTTTGCTGCGGCCTGGCCATCCTTTCTTCTGACCCGCACAACCATCTCGCAGGTTTTGGGACTTAAACTCTTTGGGTTTCCTTCCTTTCTGTGCGGCCTGGCCATCGTTCTTCTGACCCGCACAACCATCTTGGAGTAAATTCCGAGTCTTTCTGCGGCCTGGCCATCTTTCTTCTGACCCGCACTCCTATCCCGCAGCTTCTGGGACTTGGGCATTTTGGGTTTCCCTTCTTTCTGTGCGGCCTGGCCATCGTTCTTCTGAGCCGCATAACCATCCCGCAGTAAATTCCGAACGATCGTGCGACTTAGACTCCTTGGGTTTCAGGCCGCAGCACCAGGTCGCACGGTTTAACACTTAGAACCCTCGGCCTTCCTCTTTTTGGTGCGGCTCAGCGTCTACGCTCCTAGGTCGCACGCCCAGGCCGGAGTAAATTCCGAATAGTCGTGCGGCCTAGCTCCCTCTCTTCTGACCCGCGCACCCATCCCGCAGTAGATGGGACTTAAACGTTTCGGGCCTTCTTCTTTCTGTGCGGCTCGGCCTTCCTCTTTCCAGGTCGCACGCCCAGGCCGGAGTAAATTCCGAACCTTGCTGCGGCCTGGGCTCTTCTCTTCTGACCCGCACTCCTAGGCCGCAGCTTTTGGGACTTAAACGTTTTTCTGGCCTTAAACACTTCTCTCAGCTCTCTCACATGCTTCTTTCCATTCATCACTGAGCTATGTCCTCCAAAGATCACTTAGTACCTGAGACCAACTCACAAAACCCATCAAAAAGTTCTAAAACATAAAAGAAAAGAGAAGAAATCAGAAGAACTATGTACAAAGATAAGCTTGGGGTGTCTCCCAAGAGCACTTTGTTTAAAGTCTCTAAGTTTGACTTTGAGAACCTGGTTAACAGGCTGGTGGATCAAGAAGAGGAACTGATGTAGCTTCCTCTTTCCCTTGTGAAACTAAGTAATGCTTGACTCTCTGTCCATTCACCACAAATTCCTGACCATTTTTCCCTTCCAAGACAATGGCACCATAAGGCCTCACTTCAAGAACTTTGAAAGGTCCAGACCACCTAGACTTAAGCTTTCCTGGAAACAACTTAAGTCTGGAGTTGAAAAGCAAGACCAAATCACCACACTTGAACTCTCTCTTTAAAATCTTTTGGTCATGCAGGACTTTGGTCTTCTCCTTATAGATCTTTGAGCTTTCAAAAGCCTCAAGCCTAATCTCCTCAAGCTCATGGAGTTGCATGATTCTTTTCTCCTGAGCTGTCTTGATATCAAAGTTTAGAAACTTCACAGCCCACATAGCTTTGTACTCCAACTCCACAGGAAGGTGGCAGCTCTTCCCATATAGCAGACTGAATGGTGATGTTCCAATTGGAGTTTTAAAGGCAGTCCTGTAAGCCCATAATGCATCATCCAGCCTTTTGCTCCAATCTTTTCTGGTTGAGCTGACAGTCCTTTCTAGAATGGCCTTGATTTGTCTATTAGATACCTCCACTTGGCCACTAGTTTGGGGATGATATGGAGTAGCTATCTTGTGTTTAACTCCATGCTTTCTCAATAAACCTTCCAGAGTCTTGTTCAAAAAGTGGGATCCTCCATCAGAAATGACAACCCTTGGAACTCCAAACCTTGGAAATATGATGCTCTTAAACAGCTTGACTACAACCTTGGAGTCATTGGTAGGGGAAGCAATGGCCTCAACCCATTTGGACACATAGTCCACAGCAACAAGTATGTATTGATTTCCAAAGGATGAAATAAAAGGTCCCATAAAGTCAATCCCCCAACAATCAAAGATCTCCACTTCTAGAATGGGGTTCTGAGGCATCTCACTTCTTTTAGATATATTTCCATGCCTCTGACAGGCATCACAAGCTGAAACCACCAATTGGGCATCTTTGAACATTGTAGGCCACCAGAACCCACTTTGAAGAACCTTTGCTACAGTTTTGAATGCCCCCATGTGACCTCCAAAAGCAGAACCATGACATTCCTGCAACACAGGTTGCATCTCCTCTTCAGCAAGACATCTTCTGTATAACTGATCCTTGTTCAGAACATAGAGGTAGGGCTCATCCCAATAGTATCTCTGGACATCTCTGAAGAACTTTTTCCTCTTGTAAGCATCCAATTCAGGAGGCTCCACCCCACATGCAAGATAGTTCACTATATCTGCAAACCAAGGCATCCTCCTTTCTTGAATGCTTTCTACTTCCTCAAAATCCAAGTATGAATGGAGCACCATCAGAGACTCTTCAGGCAAAGCATCATCTATGGGAACTTTTTCTTCAATCCTCAGCCTTGAGAGATGGTCTGCAGCACCATTCTCAATCCCCTTTTTATCAAGCACTTCCATATCAAACTCTTGGAGCAATAGAACCCATCTCAACAGCCTTGGCTTGGCATCTTTCTTGGTCATCAAATACCTAAGGGCTGCATGATCAGTATACACAATGACCTTTGATCCCACCAGGTAGCTTCTGAACTTGTCAAAGGCAAAAACTATTGCCAGCATTTCCTTTTCTGTTGTAGCATACTTCTCTTGGGCAGAGTCAAGTGTTCTACTGGCATAGTAGATCACATGCAGCTTCTTGTCTTTCTTTTGTCCAAGTACTGCTCCAACAGCAAAGTCAGAAGCATCTGTCATGACCTCAAAAGGTAGGGACCAGTCTGGTGCCTGAACTATTGGTGCACTAACCAATGCCTCCTTGATCAACTTAAAGGCTTCTTCACATTCAGCATCAAAAATGAAATCCACCTCCTTGCACAACAGTCTTGTTAAGGGCCTGGCAATCCTTGAGAAGTCCTTTATGAATCTTCTATAAAACCCTGCATGACCCAGGAAGCTCCTTATCCCTTTAACTGAAGTGGGGGTTTGCAGATTCACCATAACCTCCACCTTTGCCTTATCAACCTCAATGCCCTTTTCAGAGATCTTGTGCCCAAGAACTATCCCTTCTTGCACCATGAAATGACACTTCTCCCAGTTCAGCACCAAGCTGTGTTGCTCACATCTCTCCAACACCTGTGTCAAATTAGAGAGACAATCCGAGAAGGAGGAGCCATAGACACTAAAGTCATCCATGAACACCTCAACTTTCTCTTCGATAATGTCAGAGAAAATGTGCATCATACACCTTTGAAAAGTAGCCGGTGCATTACATAAACCGAAAGGCATTCTCCTATAAGCATAAGTGCCATAAGGGCATGTGAATGTTGTTTTCTCTTGATCTCTTGGATCTATGGGAATTTGGAAAAATCCAGAGTACCCATCGAGAAAACAAAAATAAGGATGATTAGCTAACCTTTCAAGCATTTGATCAATGAATGGTAAAGGAAAATGATCTTTTCTAGAAGCAGAATTCAATTTCCTATAGTCAATGCACATGCGGTGGCCAGTTATGGTTCTTTGAGCTATGAGTTCATCCTTATCGTTTTTCACCACTGTGATCCCACCTTTCTTGGGCACAACATGAACAGGAGATACCCATCTTGAGTCAGAGATTGGGTAAATTATCCCTGCCTCAAGAAGCTTTAGTATCTCCTTCTTAACCACTTCCCTAAGGTTGGGGTTAAGTCTACGTTGGTGCTCAATAGAGGACATAGATTGGTCCTCTAGGTGGATCCTATGGGTGCAGATGTCAGGAGAGATCCCTCTAATGTCAGCCAAAGAATACCCTATGGCTCTCCTGAACTTTCTTATTTCATTCAGCAATGCACTCTCTTGGTCCTCTAATAGGCTATCATTGATGATGACAGGATATGTGGAGTTTAAGCCTAAGAAAGCATACCTGAGCCCTGTTGGTAGAGGTTTGAGCTCAACAGAGGGTGCATCAGCTTCATTCCAGTCCTGGTCCAAGCTGCTTTGGCTGGTGACTGATTCTTGGATTGCAAAAACCTCAGTGCCATTCTGTTCCAGCTCCACAAACCTTGTTTCAGGACCCAGCTCTCTTGCATTGTCCAGATACAGCTTATACCCTTCACTTGCTTCAGCCAAGAGCCCATTGTCTCCTTGTTCTTGAGTCAGAGTAGCTTGAAGAGGATCCTCTGTGTTCAGCTCCTCAAGCAACTCATCAGCCAACTGATCCATTGTCTCTACATAGAAACATTGACCTTCAATGGTGGGCTTCTTCATCATCTCATTCACATCAAACTTGAGCTTTTCAGACCCAAGTTGAAGCTCTATTATCCCACCTCTCACATCAATAATAGCTCCTGCAGTGGCTAAGAATGGCCTGCCCAAGATAAGGGGATCTACTGGCTCTTCATCCATCTCCAGCACAACAAAATCTGTTGGAACCTCAAAACCACCTATCTTGACAGGTAGATCTTCCAACATACCAACAGGCAATCTAACTGATCTATCTGCAAGGATAAGAGAAATCTTTGAGGGTTTGAAAACTCTAAAGCCCAACTTCTTAGCTATGGAGAATGGCATCAAGCTGACTGATGCTCCTAAATCACAAAGACATCCAGAGAATAGAAGAGGTCCAATGGCACAAGGGAGTGTGAAGCTCCCTGGATCAGTTAACTTCCTTGGAATGGACTTCTTCTGAATGATAGCACTGCATTCATGACTTAGTACTACCATGCCTTGAAGCTCTTTTGTCTTGTTCAGAATAGCATCCTTCAAGAACTTCCCCATCTTTGGCATCATTAAGAATGCATCAATGAGAGGCATTGTGAGTGGTGTCTCTTTGAGTGCCTTCTCAAATACAGCTCTTGCCTTGTCCACTAGTTGCTTCTTAAATCTCCCTGGAAATGGGAGCTTGGGTTGGTATGGAGGTGGTGGCACATACTTCTTCTCTGGTTCTGGTTCCTTTGCTACCTCTTTACCCTTTTCTGACCTTGGTTTCTCAGCAACTTGATCATCCTTTAAGGCTGCCTCCCCCTCAGGTTGATCATTGTCCTCAATGATCACTTTGTTGTTCTCAATACCAGGTAACTCCTTGCCACTCCTCAGTGTAATGGCTTTAGCATATTCCTTGGGGTTGGGTTCTGGTTTTCCAGGTAGGTGACCTTGGTTCCTTGAGCTTGATGCCTGGTTTTGCTTCAGTTCCTTGATTTCCTGCTGCATAGTCTGTTGACCCTGAAGTAGTTGTTGCAGAATACCAACCATATCTGTACCCATCTGTGGCTGCTGTTGAACCATTGGTGGCTGAAACTGTTGTTGAACCGGCGCCTGCTGTTGGAACTGTGGTGGACCAAACCCTGGTGGTGCCTTTGGTTGCTGTGAAGTGTAACCAGTGCCCTGAAATGGTTGTTGTTGCTGGCCAAAACCCTGATTCTGACCAAATTGATTCTTGGGTTGGAATGACCCTTGAAAGTTGTTCTTGGGAACAAAGTTCTTTGGAGCTTGAGGATTGGGATAGACCTGGTCGTGTGGGTTAGCTACATTGGTGTTCCTGTAAGAGAGGTTTGGATTGGCATTACCATACTGATATCTTTGGAACCTCTGATTCCCAATGTAGTTGAGCTCCTCTTGGGTAAGACCTTCTTCACTTATGTTCTCAAAGATTTGAGAAGGTTCCTCATACTCTCCAACATAGTGTATTGGCTTCTGAGTGGTGAATTTCAGCTTGTCTAATTCACTCCTCAACTCCTTAACTTCTCTGGTGAGCCTTTGTTCTGAGCTTGAACCTTCAGACCTATTTGATCTGTCATAGTCTTCACCATAAGTATCATTGCTCAATGCTAAGTTCTCCACTAGCTCTAAAGCAGCATGTATCTCTTTACCCAGAAAGTTCCCATTGGAAGCAGTATCCAGCTGGTTTCTAATCTTGGGAAGAGCTCCCCTATACAGTGTGCTGAGAAGAGAAGCCTCACTAAACCCATGGTGTGGGCATTGGTTTGTGTAGCTCCTGAATCTCTCATATGCTTCACCAAAACTTTCATTGCTGTGCTGAGTGAAGCTAGAGATTTGGTTTCTCAGTTTTGCAGTTCTTGAGGTGGAGAAGAACTTAGATAAGAAGGCTTGCTTGCATTGCTCCCAGGTTTGAATGGAGCCTCTTGGAATATTCTTCTCCCATTGATGAGCTTTGTCACCAAGACTGAATGGGAATAGTCTTAGCTTAAAGCTGTCTTCTGAAACTCCATTAATCTTGGTCAGATCACACACCTTATCAAACTGGTCCAAGTGTTCCAAGGGATCTTCCATTGCTAACCCATGGAACTTTGAGTTCTGGACCATATTCAGCAATGATGCTTTCACTTCAAAGTTGTTGTTCTGCACAGGTGGTGCCTGAATACCAGCTCCATACTGATGAGCATTGGCCCTGTCATTCTCGCCAACATATATTTGGGGTTGCTCATATCTTCTTTGTTGTGGTTGGAAAGGGTGGGGTTGGTGGTGCACCTGGTGTCTTTGTTGAACATTGGCCTGATGCCTCTGTTGATGAGCCTGAGCTTGTCCCTGGTGGACATAGGCTTGTTGGTGGTGCACCTGTTCCTGCTGAACATTGCCTTGGTGAAACCCCTGACCAATTCCAATACCAGCTCCCTGACCTTGAGCCTGTTGCTCCTGAACTGGTTGTTCTATATCTACCCCGTGATCTCCTTGGTCTGCCATCTCAGTCTGATCAAGTTGTCTACCACGTCTGTCTCTTCTCCTCCTTGGTACCAGAAGGTTGATGTTGTCGTTTAGAGGAAAAGGAGGACCGCAGCTTCTTGATCTAGACCTGGTGTTCATATACCTGAAATCACAAACAGAACTTGAAAGGAATCAGTAAAAACAAGAAAGAACAGATCAGAGCTTAATGCTAATCAAACCACAATTTGGCAACGGCGCCAATTGATAGATAAGACTTTTAAGGGTCTCAGGGCTATCAATCCCCTTGTCAATGTAGCACAAAGAGGTTTATCAATCCAGATGTGGTGTTAGACACTAAGCTATATGATCAAGTTCTTAATTCAAGCAAACAAGAGTGGGTTTTGATTAATCTAGAGACAACTACAAACTTAAACAGGATTAAGGATTAATGAAATGCTTAAACAAGAACTAAACAATGACAAATGATGAGAATGTATGAATGATGATAAGAAAGGTCTTAGACATGATAGTGGATTAGGGTGCCTTCAGTGATAAACTAATGAGCTAATGAATCATATGATCAAGCAAGCCATTTAACATAAACATCTCTAACTAAGTTAATCCTCTCATGAAGGCATTAACTCCTATGCTAAATCAGTTTCAAACCCAATCATCATCAGTGAAACATGAGTTAACAAACATTAAGAATCAGTTTAATCTGTCATTTAAGCATATAAACAATCATTCCCATGATGAATAACACTTAAACCTCTAACAACTTTGGTTCAGGCATTTCATCAAACACTTTTGGTGCATGAAATGCCCAGAATCTAGACCACATATGATTTGTATGGATCTAGCATAGAGAACAAGTTGTAGAGAATGGAATATGCATGATCTAACCCCTAAGCTCGCTAATCTACCACTTAAGCACCCTAATCTACATATCTAAGACCTTAATATGGGATTACTCACTAATCATACTAATCTCTCTTAAACCTTTGCAAGTTGAGAAGATTAGCATGATTAATGATGAGAAATGGAGATAGAGATGATAGATTCAAAAGTAAACAGCTTTAAACACCCAGATCTCTTAAAACTCTCTTGATTAAACACTCAAAAATAGATATTTCTCTTCTTAATGGAGTCTTTTCACAAAAGAGGCAAGAGACAAAGGGAATAAAACTTAGTTCTCCCCCAAAAAACCCTAAAAAGTATTTATACCTTCTTAAAAACGAACCGGGTCAGCCCGGAACAAACCGGGTCCTGACCCGGCTTTAATGGATAAAGTGGGAAAAGCTGCGGGTCGGTTCAGTATGTCCCAGGCCGCACACCTAAGTCGCAGTAGATGAAGACTTGTCTTGTGAGGCTTGAATCGCCTTGTCGGAGCCGCACGCCTATCTAGGAGTAAATTTCGAGTGTTTCTGCGGCATGGTCTCCTTCCTCTCCAACTCGCAGGGCTGAGCCGGTTTCTGGGGGATGTAGAAACTGTGCGGGTTGGTCTCTATTGCACTTAGGTCGCAGGCTCAAGTCGGAGTGAATTCCGAGTGATCGTGCGGCATAGATCCAGGCGCGGATGACTCGCATGCCTAAGTCGCACGATTGTGGACTTAGCATTTCTCTTGCTCGGGAGCTCCAGACCTCTTCCAGTGATAGTTTACCCGCACATTTCAACTCGCAGCATCAGCATTCAGGCGTTCATCTTCAGGCCTGCGGGTTAACCAAGTCGCAAGACCATCTCGCAGCATCCAGAGCAGCTTAGATCACTTCGCATTCCGGAGAGTGTAACTCCTGTGATACTTGTCCGAATTGAATGATTTTGGTTGCAGAAGACAGAGGACTCATTTATCTCCAACTTTTGTGAAGGAAGTTTCAGTGCTTGGGAGGTGGAAGGCTTCCTGGAGGGCACATCTTTGCAGTGCATGTATACGACCAGAGAGAGGCGTCTAGACATGTGTCCATTCCGGAGGCCGTATCTTCCTGCTCATAGATCCGAATTGAATGCTCTTGGACGTTCTGGAAAGAAGACTCAAATGTCTCTGATTCTCATGAAGGACCCGGAAGCTGAATCGGCCTGGAAGTGCACCGTCCTTCGCATCCTTCAGAACTGATCTGCTCGGTCCGGAATACCTGCGAGACAGGGGTTTCTTCCGACGAGCTTATCTCTCTGCTCACGCGTCCGAATTCTACGATTCCAATTGCTATGAGACCGTGCTTCAATGCTCTCCAACTTCTATGAAGGACCCGCCATCTGAATCGGACCGGAAGGCTCCCCGGACAGGTGATTTCTGAGACTCGTTCGCACCCGGAGATTTTGGCCGATATACTTAATTCGCGGTACGTGAAAATGGCCGGTAAAGCTTCCCGCGGTACATGAAAATGGCCGGTAAAACCTTCCTGGCCAGCGAGAATGGCCGATAACCTCCATAGACTCAAGTTTTCCACTTTTTCAAGCTCTGCTCACCATTCCACCTCCTGGATTCATCTTTTCAGCTCCATAATCACCTGATAGACACTCAAAACATGCAAAGACTCATTGGGACCTAATGCATCTCCTAAGTTCTGAAACAAACCCTAAGGACCTAAAATACATGAAATAAAACATGATTTGGAATGATTTATGCAACTTAAATGATGCAAATTATGAACATATCATTGCTCGTTCCTATTAGCTTGTTGTTGGTTTTGCTGAGCAAGCCTCTCGTTCCTTTGAGCCTCATGCAAAACTTAAACAATCTAAATCTTGATTCCAGTCAACTAGCTCTCTACATTCATTAAGTTCAATAGTGAATTTTCATTAAAGACATCATCCAGGGTAGACGGCGTTTGGCATTAAAGGGCTATTTAAGTGGTGGAGTTAAAGTGTTTTTGGGTTACTTGAAGATCTGGAGGATGCAAGATAATATGCATAACAGCAAGAGAGATAAGGACCTGTTGATGACCACAGTTTTCAGTCACTTCTTCTTGCCAAATGTTGTTGCATAATCCTTCCTCCTTTGTTGTAAACAGCTGTTCCCGCAGACTTAGATTTTTTCCGGGAATCAGAAAACAATCTCCAAAACTCCATAAAATCAAACTCCAGTTGCCTTTGGACTTAAAATTCGACCTCTCTAGACTCTCTAAGGCTTTTATTTCCTTTCTTTTCTTATTTTCGGATTTTTTTTTTGTTTGGAAAGGAAATGCCTTTTAAAGAGAGAGAGACTAGAGGACGAGATTGTACAAAAATTTGAGATTTTTCTAAGGCAAACTGCGCTTCCTCTTGTGTTGAATCCTTCCGGGAATTTTACCGGAAAATCGCAGGTCTCTATCCTTGGTGACTGAAAACTGCGTCGTTCCTCTTTCTCTCCAACGTTTTTGCACTTATCTGCATATAAGACAATAGAAAACAAGAGTGCATGTGGTTCGAAATAGGATTGGTTAAGGTGGGGAACTAGCTAAAGATGAACTAGCCATTCAGGATCAACAGAGAGTGGTAAAAGGATAAAGGAGTCCTGAATGTATGATTCATTTCCCTGGTCTAATGCTTCAGTGAGAAAATTAAGTCCAAATTAAGTCCAAATAAAACAGAGCTAGTGTATCCCTTCATCTAAATCGAAATTATTCAAATTCCTCTGGGGTACTTCGTTTCAAATGTGCTTAGCTACCGCCTAGTCTTGTCCTAAATCATAAATTAGCATGTCACTAGGAACAGTCTAAAAGCACACAGTCAACTATCATTGATTCATGTTCGCCATTCCCTTTTAAAACGTATGTTGTTTTGAAAACCGATTTTGAAAAACTTTAAGGAAAATGCAAAAAGTGTAGATAATGCAAGACTCATGAAAGAAAAGTGGTTAGAAAGGGATGAAATCCTCCCCCAGACTTAAATCACACTATCCTCAGTGTGAAACAAGTCGAGATTGGATGAGAAAATGCATAGATAATCGAATTGGTAAGGACAAAGAGAACTTACCTGGATCCGGATGCTGGTGGAGATGAACCGGATTCATTCTAAGGGGTTTGGGAAGGTGATAGGTGGTGATGAAGGTGGTGGAAAGTGATGAATGAGGTGGAGGGTGATTGGTGAGGTGAAATGAAGTGAAAGGGGTGGTTTGGGTCGGGTTTGGATGTCAACGACCAAGTGCCGCGGTCAGGGGTCGCGCGACCGCGGCAACCAAGTGCTTGGCCGCGGTCATATTCACGTGACCGCGGTCGAACATGTGTTTTCCGCGGTCCGAACATCCGCGACCGCAGGGGCTTATATCGCGGCCTCTTCCTGCTTCTCCTTGGTTCCTGCTGGGCCGAGCAGTGAGGTACCATCCTTCTTTTTGGTTTTTTCTGGTTTTTTGATTTTTTTGGCTTTTTTGTTTTATAAGAAACACCTGAAACTAAGAAAAAGAAAAAGATCAAAAGAAAAAGAAAGAAAAATTCTAAAGAAAACAATACTTAAATGGGTTGCCTCCCATTAAGCGCTTCTGTTTTAAGTCGTTTAGCTCGACTTTTGGTGTTGGACGTGACGTATTCCAATGAAGAAGACCTTTTCCTGAGACAAGTCTTTTTCGACATTTCCTTGTTTTGCCTAGCAGGTTCTTCGTCACTTCAAAGTTCTTCTTCAAACTCTTCTGCTGCAGAACGTTTTCCTGCTTTGCTGTTGTATGGAACAGCTTCTGTGAAGACATCTTTGTCGATATTAGCAAATGAAATCCTCCGGTTTGGCCAGTCCATTATAGCTCCGGAAGTTGCTAGAAAAGACCATCCCAGAATCACTGGATATGTTGCATCTCTCGTTTCGACAATGTAGAAGTCGACAGGCACTATGCAATCTCCTATTCTCAAAGGAATTTCATGAGCTATTCCATGAGGTGTTGCATTAGAATCATCAGCTAGACTAATCTTTGCTCTAGTCCTACGCAGGTGTTTGATACCAAGTCTCAAAGCAATTGCCTTGGACATCATGTTAAGACAAGATCCAGAATCACAAAGCATGTTTTTAAACATTTCTCCTCTAATAGAACAAGAGATAAGAAACTGACCTGTAGTCTTGACCTTATGGAGAATTTGAACTTGCCTTTCTCTGTAGGTGTTGGCTGGTGTCTCGAACGCAGAATAGGATTCACAAAAGAAAGCTGCAGCGTCATATTCAATGATTGAATCGATGTATGGCATCTTTATCTCGCTGCATGTCTGGTCTTCTTGGATTGAAGAGTCAGCTGAATCTTCAACACATTCCTTTGCCATCATACAAGGTAATGATTCCTGCCAATCTGTTTCTTCATCTGAAACTTGGTATTCTTCTTCCTGAGTTGCTTTTTTAGGTGCTGGAGGCTGAAGTTGGGACAGAAGGTGTATTATTTTCCTCTCAAAACCAGGAGGAGCATCTGAGCGACCAACTCCCACGGTCAGAGGTGTCGCGACCGCGGGAAAAAGGGTCTTGGCCGCGGTCAGGTTCCTTGGACCCACGGCTCCAGATATGACTTGCTCAAAGTCCGTCTCTTCCTTCTTGTACTTGACACGAACTTCTCCTGCATCTTTATTTGGTAGATTAGCATCGTATGAACTCATACCAGGGCGTTGTTGTGCATCTTCATTAGGATTTTTGGGAGATTTCTTAGAAAATCCCTCAATTTGCTCAATGTTGGGCATCTGCTCCATTCTTGCATCAATCTCCCGTGCTTTGAGCTCGAGTTTGTTCAGCCTGTGCTCGATCTCTTGCAACTCTTCGTCTGTCTTCTCTCTATACCAGGAGGTGGACTCTCTGACTTCTTTAATCTCCTGTTTTCATTCGACAATATCACTTGAGTTTTGTATGATGTCATACCCTTGTCTTGTCTGCTCTGTTGCGACTTGGTGGATCATTCCAGCTAGTGTTTGTGAGTCCTTGTGGGTATGCTCTTCCAAAACTCTAACATGATTGGCCATCTCATCGAATTTTTTGTTGAACTCTTTAGAGATTGAATCAATTTTCTTGAGCAGGGTGTTTTCGGTGAGAATCTGCTGATCAAGGAATTGGTTTATCATCCCTTTGAGGCGTCCCAAACGTCTGCTGATTCTCAAGTTGTCCTCTTGCTGACTAGGGTTCTGCAGTGGAGGACTATAGGCGTGTGGCTCGAAGTAGGTTGGATGAGGGCCATAAGGATCTTCCCGGCGTCGAACAGTCTCTCTGCGCCGGTGGTAAGGGTGGTTTTGCTGGCTGTATCGATCCATGTAGCTAAGATTTTGGACTTGGTGTTCTTCTCTGCGTCTCGTGGCTTGAGGAGTGTTATAGAAACCTTCCTCATAGTGTATATTTTCGATTTATAGGATCCATATCTTCTGAAATGGAAACAAAATAACCGAAAAATGGAAAGTTGCAGAAAAAGGGGTTCTAGAGTCGATTTACTAACCTTTCTCGGGCTTTTGCAGAAAAGAAAACGCGTGCCTTCCCCGGCAACGGCGCCAAAAACTTGATGTGATGTTGTGGTGAGGGTTGCCAAGTTTTACCCTATTTGAAATCAATAGCCGCAAGTGCACAACTGATCGATTGTAGTACTTAGGGATCGAATCCACAGGGAAGGAGGATCTTTTCCTGCAAAAAGCCTTTGAAATAAGTATAAAGTAAGGAAGTCTAGAACCAAAACGGTTTTGTGGGGGTTTGGTAGTGTGTTTAAAATGTAAAAACGAAATATTAAAAGAGAATACGGGAATTAAATGACGTAATAACTAAACTTAACGAAAATGACTAAAAATGTAAAAAACGGATATCTAATTGCTTAAATGAAAATGAACTAAAAAGGAAAGACAATATTGAACTAAAGCTTGAAAGAAAATCGGTGTAAATCAATGGGAAAGAAGGCGTTGGGGTTCAGGGAGGTTTTTTCAGGGGTACGAACGATTCAAAACATTGCTAGATAGTAAAATTGATAAGATCTTAGCTTAAACTTTTCGAACTGGAGTCACGGACGTATGAATACGCCATTGTCGTGATCATAGACAACTATCTCTCTCAACCCTGACCAGTAGGTTTCCACTCTGGCCCTGGAAGAGAAGATATGCATTATGTTTAAGACTCATCCTAATTCACAAATCGCCCATAGGTAGGTTTCCACTCCTATGTTTGTTTTGCTCTCCCAAACTAGATCTGATACCTGATGAACACTTTCGTGTCACCAAGCATCTGGATCAGATTGTAGTTCATGACGCTACTCTCATGCAGTAAAAACGAATTCAGAAGAAAAAGTTCTAAGATTCGGCTCAAAAGCTCATGGAATCCTCATCGAACATATAAATCCCCATCGAAAATCCCTTAATCCCAACAATAAAACTACTCAGACATGATGAACGAAATCAAAGACATAGTATTAAGAAGTAGAATAGAAACCGAAATTGAAAAAGAAAGAACAAGGGTTCAAGAGAACAAATCTCTCTCTCCCTAAAAGCTAAAGCAAAAACAATAAAAATATGAAGTAAATATTTCGGTGGTATTCGGTTACACAATCTCCTCTCGTTTAGGGTTCCTAAGACATGTATTTATAGTGCTCAAGACCTCTCTAAACGTCACTTAGGGTTTCTCCAAATGTGGGCTTCAGAAATGGCCGCGGTCGGGAGTGCTCTGACCGTGGGGAATGAGTGGTTTGCCGCGGTCGGGATGCTTCTGACCGTGGGGAATGAGTGTTTGGCCGCGGGTGGAAGTGCTTGGCGGCTGGTTTACGGGACATCTTGCTCTTCGTGTATCTTTTGATTGAACCGTTGGATTGCCAAGCTGTAAAGTGCACTGGAAAGCTGATACTTCCATCTTTAAGGTCTCCAAATTTGAGCTGGATCAGACGGTGAGAAGGCCTTCAATCAGGGGTGAACTTCTGACGGTTTGACTCTGAGCTGAAATCTGGTTTTCTATCCATTTTGTTAAGCTTTTCCCTAAGTTACCTGAAAAGAGTCTTGGAACTACAAATACTAGAAAAACGTAATAAAAGTACTTAAAAGCAATTAAAAACATAGAAAAAGTATTTCAAAACGATCCATAAAAGTGGTCAAAATACGGTGTTATCATGGAGCAAATTAGTTGTTGATGGAGGGGTTTAGCCATTCCAGAAGGTGCATCAGTCGAGCAACTCCTTGTATGAACCAAACGGGGCTGTTTTGGAACGTTTTTCGGCTGGCCTTGGCTGCAGGAGACGCGACCGCGAGAAAACGGCTATGGGCCGCGGGTAGGCCGAGCACGACCGCATGAAAGTGATTCTTGGCCGCGGTCATATGTGACGCAACCGCGGGAAAATGTCTCCGAGTTGAGTGTCTGTAATTGCTCGTTCTTAGTTTCGTTGAGGGCTTTGTCCACATCATCATGTTTGAAATCCAGGTCCATGACCTTGTTCTTAGTGTTGCGAAGCTCGTAGGTGTGCTTTGCTTTCTCTTCCTCCATGTTGTCAAACCTATTAGCAATCATGGCTGCGTCCTTTGTTGCTCGTTCCTCTATTGATTTGACTTGTGAAGCTAGGTTGTCGATCTTCTCGTTGAAAAGTTTGATATTTACTTTCGTTTAGAGCAGCTGTAGTGACTGCTCGAGCTTCTATGAACTGCTTGATTACGGGTTCGAGCTGACTCAATCGGTTACTGAGCTGGACGTTCTCATCTTGCTGGAGAATCTGGTGAGGTAGGCGATGCATAGGTGATCTAGGGTTTACCATTGGAGGCGTGTAGGGCTTGTTCAGGAATGTTCAGTAGTTTGAGGTTCGAACTTCGTCGTAGAGATCGCGTATGTATTATTCTTCTCTGCGTCTGGTGGCTTGAGAAGTGTTGTAAAAACCTCCCCCATAGTAGGGATTTCAATTTATAGGGTCCATTGCTTCGGGAATGGAAAAAAAAGAATCGAAAAATGGAAATATGCAGAAAAAGTGTTCTAGAATAGATTTACCAACCTTTCTTAGGGTTTTGCGGAAAATAAAACGCGTGCCTACCCCGGCAACGGCGCCAAAAAATTGATGAGTGCTGTGGTGAGGGTGTCAAGTTTTACCCTAAATGAAATCAATAGCCGCAAGTGCACAGCTGATCGATTGTAGTACTTAGGGATCGAATCCACAGGGAATGAGGATCTTTCCTGCCAAAGCCTTCGAAAGAAATATAAAGTAAGGAAGTCTAGAACCAGGCAATATTTATAAGGGTTTTGGTGGTGTAATTAAAACGTAAAAACTAAACTTAACGAGAAAATACGAGAGTTAAAATGACCTAAAAACTAAACTTAATGAAATCAACTAAAAATGAGAAAAAACGGTTAAACCTAATTGCTTAAATAAAAATCGATTAAGAGAAAGAAAATGATGAACTAAAGCTTGAAATAAAATAGATGTAAATATATAGAAAAGAAGGCGCTGGGTTTCAGGGAAGTTTTCTCTGGGGTCTGAACGATTCAAAATATTGCTAAAGAGTAAATTTGATAAGATCTTAGCTTAAAATTTTTGAACTAGAGTCACGGACGTATGAATACGCCACTGTCGTGATCATAGACAACTATCTCTCTCAACCCTGACCAGTAGGTTTCCACTTTGGCCCTGGAAGAGAAAAGATGCATTATGTTTAGGACTCGTCAGCATTCACAAATCGACCATAGGTAAGGTTTCCACTCCTATGTTTGTTTTGCTCTCCCAAACTAGATCTGACACCGGATGAACACTTTCGTGTCACCAAGCATCTGGAACAGATTGTAGTTCATGACGCTACTCTCATGCAGTAAAAATAGATTCAGAAGAAAAAGTTCTAAGATTCGGCTTCAATAGCTCATGGAATCCTCATCGAACATATATATATCCCCATCAAAAATCCCCTTGACCCAACAATAAAACTACTCAGACATGATGAACGAAATAAAAAACATATTATTAAAAAGTAGAGCAATAATCGAAAGGGTTAAAGAGATAGATCTCTTTCTCCCTAAACCTAAAAATAAAAGCTTAAAGTAAAATTTCTTCTAAAGTATTTCGTCTCTCTTAAAAACGACCTAAATGATAAGTATTTATAGTCTCCAATGTGCCATGGTGTCTAGGTTTCTGGAATTGAGGCTGAGAAAATGATTTGGGCTTCAGAAATGGGTCTTCTAACTCGGAGTTGGCTGGCCGCGGTCGGGAAGTGCGTGGCCGCGGAGAATGGATGCTTGACCGCGGTCGGGTAGCCTCTGACCGTGGTGAAATGGCTGTTGGCCGCGGTTGGAAATGTTTGCTGGCTGGTTTACGGGACATCTTGCTCTTTGTGTATCTTTTGATTGAACCGTTGGATTGCCAGGTTGTAAAGTGTGCTGGACAGCTGATATTTCCATCTTTGAGATCTCCAAATTTGAGCTGGATCAGACGGTGAGAAGACCTTCAATCGGGGGTGAACTTCTGACAGTTTGACTCTGAGCTGAAAATCTGGTCTTCTATCCATTTTGTTAAGCTTTTCCCTAAGTTTCCTGAAAATATTCTTGAAACTACAAATACTAGAAAAATGTAATAAAAATACTTGAAAGCAATAAGAAACATAGAAAAAGTATTTCAAAATGATCCATAAAAGTGGTCAAAATACGGTGTTATCAATAACACATGTCGATCTCTACATAGTAAAGATCAAAGATGACTCATATCCATTTATCCTTGGATGGTCTTTCTTAGCAACTGCTGGAGCCATCATGGATTGGCCAAACCGGAGAGTTTCTTTTGCAAACATCAATAAGGACATCTTCTATGAAGGTACACCACTTAAGAGCAAATGAGGAAAGCATAAAGCTCAGGCATTTGAACCAGAAGAACGCTGGAGTGATGAAGAAACTGCAAGAGAGGACAGGAGGATTTCAAAAAGGACTTGTCTTAGGACAAGATCCTACTTGATCTAAGTCTTTTTCTTTGCAAAGTCTAGCTAAGGACTATAAACCAAAGCGGTTGATGGGAGGCAACCCATCTAGGTACTTATTTATTTCTGTTTAACTTTCTTTTTCTATTGAAGTTTTTTTTTTCTTATTTTATACAGGCCTTTGTATGCAAAAAAAAATATAAGAAAATGAGCTCACCGCGGCCGAGGGAGGCTCAGCCGCGGCCAGCAAGAGTCCCACCGCGGCCACGACACCTTAGCCCGCGGCCAGCATCAATCCGGCCACCCTTGGCCACTTCCACCTCTACCTTGATTCAAATTAATCCCCATTTGATCAAGCACCACTCCACATCAACCAACATCCATCATTCAACATTCTAACACCTCACAACCACCTCACAATCCATCACCAACACCAGGTAAGTTTTCTTTTCCCTCATCTTTTAAATCTTTCACATACTCTTTTTCTCGTCCTTGGGTCTGTTCTTTTAGAAAACGCTGCGGTTGCGACAGCGGCACAAAAAATTGTGCAAAACGAATGTGGTCCCCAGCATGATACGACGGTGACGAAACTGGTCGGTGTTACATTAGTGCCGCCGAGGAAAGACGCCGCCGGTCATTTTGCACATGAACAGTGATGCTGAAAATTTCAGCGTCCATAAGAGACCCCACTGATAACACTGGCGACCATTTGCAGCGACTGATTTTGTTGCCGTCACGGCTACCTTACTTTCCATTAGAACTATTTTTTGTTCGCCGCTGCCGCAACCGCAGCGTCGGTTTAACGAACAGACCCCTTATCTGATTTATTTCACACTAGGGGCAGTGTGATTTAAGTCTGGTGGAGGATTCAATCACTTACTAACCACTTTTTCTTGCATGAGCCCTTGCATTTTGTATTTTTCTTTAAAATTTTTCAGTTTTTCGGTTTTCTGAAAACTTTTCAAAAGTCTCTTGAGTTTCAAAAAGTGTTTTCAAAGGTCAAATACATTTTCAGGGAAAAATGACAAAATGGATGATGCCAAGAACCTTCTAGATTCTTTCCCGTACTATACTCAAACAAATCAGCCATACAAACTTTGGTATTTTTCTCTCCCCCAGACTTGTTCTTTTCACACATTCATCATCTTTTTTTTTATGGCGTATACTCGATAAGGGTAAAGCTGCGAGTACAGATGGTGTTTGCCATCAAGTCCCCGAGTTGTCCCCTTACCTTGTATCAAAGGTTTTCAGTGAATAGTGGGGTCATGGGAAACTTTCCTACCCCTCACTTCCTTCATTTGTGTTATCATTCCAACTTAGAAGTGAAATAATGGGATCATTGGAAACATTCCTAGCCCTTCACTCCTAAGCAAAAATCATCTCAATCTTTTCGCCCTTTTTCTTTCTTTCTTCACTTTATTAGCTCGTCACAGGGAGAGAAACATCAACATTAAATTTCACACAGGCTTTCATTTGTCAAGTATGAACGAGGAATCAAGCTCTATGAACATCAGTCACATCAATGAGGTAAAAGAAAGAGTTCAGAAATTAGCTCAGGTTAGTGGATTCTGTTGGAAACATGGACGCCTCTAGTCAACTGGTCAGCCTTTGGATTTTTCATTAGTCAGATCTCGACTGAATCTGCAGCAGTGGTCACTTAGATGAAAGGTCAGCGCAATAATTCCAAGAAAAGCATCATGATCTCCAACAGGTTTTGACTCAAAAACGGTTTGACATAACTGACTCTTAAGAAAAACAAACACAATGTCAGCAACTACCTCCCCCAGACTTGATTAACACTGTCCCCAGTGTAATCAAATCCGAAGATGGTGACAAAAGAGAAAGTCAGATGGACGAATGCGATGGGTTAGAATGTCTTACTACTCAGTTAGGTCGACCAACACACAGCTCAGATTCAGGTGAAAACAAGCTTAGGTCGAAAGTGCAAGGGTGGTGACGAGCGATACCGATGATGGTGTCGCGCGACACCACAGTGCAGAGAGCAATCGTCGCGATCAGAAACACATGAGTCCACCAAACAGGACAGAGAATCATCTAACCGATTCCACTCCGGTTCTGGAATTCCGGTTAAGCTAGGTCATAATCTTTTTTTTTTTTTTTTTTTTTGAAAACAAGTGATAGGCGACACCGAGGGTGGTGTCGCTCGACACCAGCCCTGTTTCACCTAAAACACGAAAAGAAAAACGAAAAATCAACTGAAACAAAAGACTTATTAGCAGACTCACCAGTGGATTGCCTTCCACCAAGCGCTTGTTTAAAGTCATTAGCTTGACTTGATGGTGATTCAAGCAGGAGGTGCACCGTCCAGAGGAACGATATATCCATCCGGAATCTCAGCTTTGGCCCAGTAGTGCTTCACCCTTTGTCCATTCACTGTGAACTCCCTGCTGCCATCTGGTGTGAGGAGGACGATGGCACCATAGGGGCGAACCTCTTTGACTGAAAGGACCTGACCATCGAGAACGAAGTTTACCAGGAAACAATTGTAGGCGAGAGTTATACAGGACTACCTGATCATTCGGTTCGAATTGCCTGGAGAGGATTTTCGAATCGTGATACGCCTTGGTCCTCTCTTTGTACAGCTTCGAATTCTCATAGGCATGGTTCCTGATTTCGTCCAACTCATTCAGCTGTATCAGTCTCCTTTCTGTAGCAGACTTGATGTCGAAATTCATCAGCTTTATTGCCCAGGCTGCCTTGTGTTCGATCTCCACAGGAAGGTGACAGGGCTTTCCATAGAACAGGTGGAAAGGTGTGGTGCCTAGAGGTGTTTTGAACGCTGTCCTGTACGCCCAGAGTGCATCGTCCAACTTCGCAGCCCAGTCCTTTCGAGTTTTACCCACTGTTTTCTCCAGGATCTCTTTGATCTATCGATTCGAAACTTCGACCTGTCCACTCGTCTGAGGGTGATAAGGAGTTGCAATTCGATGATGAACTCCATGTTTTCTTAGGAGTTTTTCGAAAATCTTGTTAATAAAGTGAGAACCACCATCACTTATAACAATTCGAGGCACTCCAAATCGAGGAAAGATGATGGTCTTGAACATCTTAAAAACCACTGAAGAATCGTTGGTGGGGCTTGCAATGGCTTCAACCCACTTTGAAACATAATCAACAGCAACCAGGATGTACTTATTCCCATAAGAAGAGGGAAAAGGACCCATGAAATCGATACCCCAGCAATCGAATACCTCAACCTCAAGGATGAAATTCTGAGGCATCTCATGTCTCTTGCTGATCTTTCCTCTCCTCTGACAAGCATCACACTGCGAGATGAAGGCATGCGCGTCGCGAAACATTGTAGGCCACCAAAAGCCTGCTTGAAGAAACTTAGACACTGTCTTGAAGGTCGCAAAGTGTCCAGCATATTCAGATCCATGACAATGAAACAACAGCACCTCTGGAACTTCTGACTCTGCAATGCATCTTCTGTAAATCCCATCTGCACACTGCTTGTACAGATATGGCTCATCCCAGTGATATCTTCGCAGCTCTCTCAGGAACTTTTTCTTCGCGTACCCTTTAAAATTCTCAGGCTCAGCCTCTGCAGCGAGATAATTGGCAATATCAGCATACCAAGGACATTGAGTGGCAGATACAGCAGCTGAATTGATCTCAGGAAGTCTGCTTCGAATTTGAGAAGTATCTGTGTTCGGCTGAGCAAGGTGTCGCGCGACACTAGTGGTGGTGTCGCTCGACACTAACGTTTCTCAAATTCGAAAAGCCTGCAGTTCTTCGTCAAATCTGCTCTGGAACCCAGTTTCCGCATAGTATACATTCTCTTCTGGCAGAAAATCGTCTATGGGTACGTCATCTTCAACCCTGATGCGTGAGAGATGATCTGCAACACCATTCTCAACTCCCTTCTTGTCCTTGACCTCAATATCGAACTCCTGAAGAAGTAGCACCCATCGCAGTAATCTTGGCTTTGCATCCTTCTTCTGCATCAAGTATTTGAGTGCAGAATGATCTGTGTGCACAATAACCTTCGATCCCACAAGGTAGGGTCAAAATTTCTCAAAAGCAAAGACCACAGCCAACATCTCCTTCTCAGTAGTAGCATAGTTCCTTTGAGCATCATCCAGAGTTCGACTGGCATAGTAGACTGCATGAAGCTTTTTGTCCTTCTTCTGTCCTATAACAGCACCAACAGCAAAATCACTGGCATCACACATCACCTCAAAAGGCAAATTCCAGTCAGGAGGCTGTACTATAGGGGCGCTTATCAAAGCGTGTTTGATCTATTTGAACGTGGCAAGGCATTCGTCTGTAAACTCAAACTTGGCATTTTTGCATAGCAGAGCAGTAAGAGGACGTGAAATTTTGCTTAAATCTTTGATAAAGCGACGATAGAACCCTGCATGACCCAGGAAGCTTTTAACCGATTTCGCAGAATCAGGTGGTGGCAGACTCGTCATGACGTCAATCTTCGCACGATCTACTTCGATACCAGCTGCAGAAACCTTGTGCCCAAGCACAATCCCATCTCTGACCATAAAATGACACTTTTCCCAGTTAAGGACCAAGTGCTTCTCTTCACAGCGAGCCAGAACCTTGCAGAGATTATCCAGACAGTCCTTAAAAGATGATCCGTAAACTGAGAAATCATCCATAAAGACCTCCATGAAATCCTCAATCATATCAGTGAAGATAGACATCATACATCTCTGAAACGTTGCAGGAGCATTACAGAGTCCAAAGGGCATTCTACGATATGCGAAAGTGCCGTATGGACATGTAAAGGTGGTCTTCTCCTGATCATCTGGGTGGATAGGAATCTGGAAAAATCCTGAGTACCCATCGAGGAAGCAGTAGTAGGGATGGCTTGCAAGTCTTTCCAGCATCTGATCAATAAAGGGCAATGGAAAGTGATCCTTCCTGTTCGCTGCATTCAGCTTCCTGTAATCGATGCACATCCTGTGCCCAGTCACTGTACGCGTCGGAATCAGCTCATCCTTGTCATTCTTCACAACTGTAATCCCTCCTTTCTTAGGAACCACGTGCACAGGACTGACCCAAGCACTATCTGAAATTGGATAGATGATTCCAGCTTCCAGCAGCTTCATTACCTCCTTTTTGACGACGTCTTTCAGATTAGGGTTCAACCTGCGCTGGTGTTCGATCGATGACTTCGACTCATCCTCCAGGTGAATTCGATGCATGCACAGGTCTGGTGAGATACCTGAAATATCATCAAGAGAATAGCCAAAAGCTTTGCGATGCTTGCGCAGCATGCTCAGTAGTAAGGTAACCTCAGCATTGGTCAAAGAAGAATTGATGATGACTGGATAAGTAGAATTAGAGCCTAGAAATGCGTACCTTAGTCCTGCAGGGAGTTGTTTGAACTCAATCTTGGGCGCTTTCTCTTCACTCCAGTCGGATAAATGCTTCACCTTCGCAGGAGACTCGAGCTGTTCAATCTGCAATGCTAGCTGCATCACATGCTCGCTGGAGTCCAACATCTTCAAGTAAGATGCTGAAAGTTCGTCCAAGTGCTCAGCTTCGGTTGCAGACGTGGTTAAAGCTCTCTCCAGTGGATCTGTAGGTAGCATCTCCTGGAAAATCTCCTCAGCAAACTCTGTGAGAGTGTCGACATAGAAGGTCTGACCATCGATGGTGGGCTTCTTCATCAGCTTGTCCATGTCAAAGTTCATCACCAGATCTCCAACATTCAGAGCGATCTTGCCCTTCCTGACATCGATAATAGCGCCTGCTGTAGCTAGAAAAGGTCTCCCAAGGATAAGAGGATTCTTAGGCTCCTCTCCATACTCCAAAACCACAAAGTCAGTCGGTATCATGCAGTCTACAACCTTGATTGGAACATCTTCTAGCACTCCTTCAGGTATCCTTCTCGAACGATCAGCTAGGATGAGAGATATCCTTGTTGGCTTGAAATCAGTCATGCCGAGACTGACAGCTACTGAATAAGGCATGAGGTTAACACTTGAACCCAGATCACACAGCGATCTCTTGAATCTCTCTGTGAAGATAGAGCAATCCAAGACAAAGCTTCCTGGATCAGACAGCTTCTCTGGAATTCGGTTCTGAATCACTGCACTGACTTGCTCAGAAATCATCATCACTCCTTGTTCATGGCTGAGATTATTGGTCACCATTCGCTTCACATAACGCCTGATAACAAAAGTGATTTTTACAGCATCAACCAAAGGTATCTCAATCACAAGCTTTTCCATCAAAACTTTGCATCGTGCATCATCAAGCTCTTGCTTGGACTTCCTAGGGCTCCTTGGGTAAGGAAATTTAGGTTTGTAGACTTTCTCTTCAGCTGATTTTGGATTCGGAGCGTCAACAGCTTCGCTCTGTGGTTGGTGACGCGCGACACTGGTTCTGGTGTCGCTCGACACCGGCTCTGCAATTTCAGGAACTTCTTCAGGGTCTTCCAAATCCACGACTTCAGGTGCAGGAGGCGTCTTCTTGGGCTCAGAACTCAGATTTTTATCACTCCTCAACGTGATAGCACTGCAGTGATGCCTTGGATTGGTGTCAGTGTTCCCAGGAAGAAAACCTTCTTGTCTTTTAACAGAACCTGCAGTTTGAGCAACCTGCGTATCGAGCTGTTTGACATGAGTGTTCAAAGCTTCGATTTTCCCATTCAGATCAAGGTAGAGAGCATCCATCTTTCCATTGAAGTCCACGGTGAGCTTCTGCTGACCTTCCAGAATTTGTTCCAGCATAGACTAAATCTCATTGTCAGGAGTTTGAGGTTGAGATGAAGGTGTGCTGTAGTTTCTGGAAAAACTGTTGTTGGAAAAAGGCTTCTGGTACTGAGGCTTAGGCGTGTAACCAGAGAAGTTCTGATTACTGTTGAAGGTACTCCTCTGATTGTTTTCACTGTAATTCCCACTGTAGCTTCTGTTACCTTGCTGATTACCAAACCTCTGACCCTGAAATCCTGATCCACTGACAAAGTTGACATCCTCCACCTCAGCTTCATCCTCAGGTTCGAAACTCTCCACCTCCTGTGCGAATCTGACAGACTTCTTACCCACCAAAAGGCTGTGCACAGAGTCAAGCTTAGCTTTCACCTCAGTGATCTCCATGTTCCCAGCTTGCTTTTTTCGCTCAAGATCAGCATTCTTGGTGCTATTGCTGGATGCCAAGTTTTCGATGAGCTCAACAGCTTCTTCTGGGTATCTGGTGTTGAAGTTACCATTGCTTGCTGCATCAAGTGCCATCTGATACCTCCAGTCGATACCTCTGAAGAAGATACCCAACAACTGCACATCGCTGAAGCCATGATGGGGGCAGTCTCGCTGGTACGATTTATATCGCACCCAAGAAGCTTTGAACGCTTCAGTTGGTTCCTGAGAGAAAGTCGAAATTTTCGTCCTCAACTCCTCAGACCTAGCATCATCGAAAAAGTTGTGCAGGAAAGCATTCCTGGTCTCTTCCCAAGTGGTGAGTGATCCTGGCTCCAACTGCTTCAACCAGTTAGCTGCTTCTCCAGCAAGAGAGTAAGGAAACAGCTTGAAGCGGAGGAAATCATTGGACACTCTATTGTATTTGATGCTGGTGACCAAGTCCTCAAACCTCTCGATGTGATCCATAGGGTGCTCATGAGAGTGGCCATGGAAAGGATGCTGACCCACAAGAGTGTAGTACACAGGTTTCAGCTCAAAATCATTTCTTTGAAACGCAGGGGCGCGAATCGCAGAACGATTTGCATAGAGCTGCTCAGGCCAGTTGTAATCCCCAAGTGTTCATCCACGACCAGCTGCAGGTGCAGGTTCCCTCACATTCCGATCTTCTGGAGCGTTCCTCTGATTTGCAACGATCACAGCATTCCCACGCGGTGCAGGTGGTGGATTCTGGTCAACAACATCCACTGGTAAAGGTGCTGATGGAATGATGTTGCCATCTCCATCAAGCCTTTGGCCTCTCGCATTGCACAGATGACCCTCTTGGTGTCTCCAGACTCCAGCATCATCACGAACAAGTCCATTGGTATTTTCCATCATTGCTGGATCTTTTGCTTTCCTGTTCGTTCGCTCTAACTCAGCTAGCTCCTCGTTGCTCAAATTCACTAGCGGGATGTCCTTGTTGCTTCTTGTTCCACGAGTATGCATAAACCTGAAGCACCAAAAACAAAGAGAGAAAACGAAATAAGTAAATTAGGTTATAAAAAGAAAGGTGTCACGCGACACCACTTGTGGTGTCGCTCGACACTAAGAAGAAAAACTTAGTCGAAACTCAAAAACTAGGTTTAATGGCGAAATCAAGTCCCCGGCAACGACGCCAAAACTTGATCTGCTCAAAGTTTAATCCCTAAGCTACTCTGCAAGAACACAGATGTGCAGTTGTAGTATCTAGGGGTCGAACCACAGAGACAAGAGATCAGTCAATAAACCTTGTAGAGATAGAGTTATGCTAAGCAGAAATATAGGAAGTAAATAGCAATGCGACAGAAACAAATTAAGCAGCAGTAAAACGGTTTGTAAATTCGATTGGATAAGGATTAGGTCTAGGGCGTTTTCAGGAGATCAATGAATGCAGATCAACTTAACTAATCAGGGTTCAGTTATTAAGCACGGTTCTTGAACTTGAAACACAGATCTATAATTAACCAACTTCCGTTGTGAGAATTATCTAAGTTAAAATCCTAGAATTCCAAATTCCTTTGCAAATCCTACAGATTTAAACCAGCCTTAATGCTCAAGTTCGATATGTTCACAAAGCATCTAAACCAAATTCCTTTGCGAATAGCTACTTTGCTCACACTAGGTTCTTTCCAGTTATTCAATTACACTTCCGTGTTAATTAAGCAACCTAAGATCTAAGTTCTAGGTGATAAATCTAGAATTAGCTTTAAGAACAACCTAAGATGAAGAACAAATAGATATGAACCCTAACTAGCAAGTTAATCAAACATTCAAAGAAAACCCTAATTAACCCTAAACCTAACAGGTGATCTACTCAGACATGGTTATTGGAACAACAAACATGATGAATAGAAAGCAATAGATTAAATCGAAATAGATAAAGGGGTTCGAAATCTTCTCTCTAAACGAACAGAGTTCAGACTTGTCTTCCCAAGCTCTCAAAATCGCAAAAGCCGAAAACTCAGAGTATCTCTCTCTCAAAAATCTCAGGTCCCGATAAAAAGAGAATAAAAATCCTATATATATCTCTATAACACGTTTTGGGCTTCCTTGGAAACATTTAGGCCCAACTCCTTCTTCGAATAGGAAACAAAAATCGCCTTTTCCTTATTTCTCTGACAAGTGTCGAGTGTCACTCTCCATGGTGTCGAGCGACACTAAAGCACAAAATCCATACTTGACGAATTTGATCCTGATTAAGCTCCAAAGTGCTCCAAAGTCTCCAGTTAAGCTCCAAACGTACTTATGACCTGAAAAGACTCCAAAAGACTCGAAAGACACTAAAAAGACTCTATCAATAAGACTTATATCATGGTTAAAATTCATAAAAACCATGATATATCACAGATGCTAGGAACGAAGTACCAAATATCAAGGGTTTCGTTTCATCCTTTCTCATCTCCATAACATGGAAATCAGTAGAAACAAGACAAAATATCCATTGAAAAGGCAATTCGGGTTTGAAATCAAGTGGGCCTGCAGCAGAAAGATCTCCATAGTGAATATAAATCTTAGAAGGATGAAAAATCGAAATACCTGCATTCTCTGCAATGGTCTTTGGTATGAGATTCACATCAGGTCCAGATTCACAAAGAGAATCACGAAATTCCACTCCCTTGATTGAGAATGGGGCATCAAACTTCTCAGGATCATTTGTCTTAGAAAGCGCCTCTAATGGTGGTTTTGATGTCACCATTAGTATCTCATCTTTCACGTGGTCTGTCTTACAGTCAAGATGGTGAGGAGCTGAAGGAGAAAAAGACTTATGATCTTGTATGTCATCTCCAAAACACTTGAACGAATCGATAGAGATGAGATCGTCACTAGGGATGGAAAGAGGTTCTCCTTTTTCTTGATGGCTGGCTTCCATGACGTGCTGATCCAAAGGGATTTCATTTGATGGTGATAGCAGGAATTTTTCAATCCTTGATCAATTCCTCAACTACTCATGTCATTGTAGCACTTGAGGTATCAATCCAAATGGAGAGATTCTAGACACTAGAACTATGAGGAGCTATCTTAATTCAAGTCTAACAAGCAAATGAGTTGGTAACAAGGTGATCTAAAACATAAAACAAACAAAAACAAACAGTAATTTAAGAACAAGCAACCAGACAACAAATCAAGACTCAAATTCAAAATAAAGAGAATGCTAAACCTCTAGATGTGATCATTGATTAGGGTGCTTTAGAGATTTATTCACGATGCTAAGAACAATAATGCAATGCAAGTTACTCTTTAGTCTAGACTTCAAAAGCAGATTAATTCATTCCCATGACAATAATCTCTTTGTAAATCACTTAATCAAGATTAATTCACCTTAAGCAAGATCAAGCAATCAACAAGCATAAAGTATCAAGTCTAATAATGACCAAACGGTTTCTATTTAAAAGAGACCGAATCTTACACAGAAAGCAGCAACAAGCAATCATATGATCTCAAAACCAATTAACTTAGAACTCAAATCTAGACTAATCCTCTCATGAAGGCACTAATCTCTACACTAATCCACTTTCAAACCAAATCATCATTTGTGAAATATGAATCAGTGAGCATTAAGAAACAGTTCTAATATGTCATTCATGCATTTAACAAATCATTCCCATGATGAAAAAGGCATAAACCCTTAGCTTAGCTCATTCAGACATTTCATCAAACACCTTGTGGGTGGAGAAATGACTAAGGTCTAGATCAGAGTGATGTGCAAAGATCTAGCATTAAGAGCAGCTAACTAAGGAAAGGAAATGAAGATCTAGAACCTAAACATCATAAACCAATCATCTAAGCACCCTAATCTACACACCTAGAAGCTTAAAAGATAACTACTCACTAATCATGATTAACACACCATTTTCTTTGCAAGAGGTGATGTTAATCATGATTAGAAGTTGAGATCAGATGATGAAATGATAAGAAACAGCTTTAAGATAATGAAATCTCTTAGATATCTCTTAATCACGTCGGTTTTACACAGATAAGGAAAGAGAAACCAAAGAGAAACTAAGATAAAGGATAAGATAATGGATAACTAGGGTTTTAGTCTCTAAAAACTATTTATATAAAAGGGTGTGGGCCGGGTCAGCCCAGGACAAACTGGGTACTGACCTGCCCTTTCTGGGTTGCTGGAGCCACCCCTCGCCATCTGAAGAAGTCTCACACCGAGGGCCATACACCAGGGGGTCATGTGCTGGGTTGAAACTTTGATGAACACTTGAAGAACATGCATGAGACTTGGCCTTTGATCCGGTTAAAGCTTTGAAACGTGAAGAGGATTTGTTTGTAATCTGGGTTGGAGAGATGAGGACCTCGGCATACATGCCGAGGGGCCTGGTACCCGAGGTTTGTGTAACATAGGAGCTCGGCATAGCATGCTGAAGGGTTCACATCAAGGTCTGCTTCAACACTTAGTCGTTTTGGGATCATTTTGGTGATCAAGGGAGCCTTGATGTTGAAAGACCGAAGTCCTACCTCGAGGTATAGTCCCAAGGCTTCGTAAACATGCCTCCTCGGCATACATGCCGAGGTATTCACGCCGAGGTAGGACACAACACTTAGCTTACAGTCGCATCTCTTAAAACCCGAATTGACCAGCTTCTCTTCTGTTTAGTGTAACTTTTAGCTCATAACTCCAAGCGTCCTAAAACCAGTTCCATGAGAGAGATAACTCATTCAGCTCAATCTTTGGTGAAGAAACTATCGGCGCTTGGGAAGTGTAAGGCTTCCTGGAGGGCTCATCTTTGCAGTGCATTTACACGATCAGAGAGAGGCGTCTAGACATGTGTCCACTCCGGAAACGTTAACTTCTTGCTCATTGATCCGAATTGAATGATCTTGGACGTTCTAGAACGAGGACTCAAATATCTCTGCTTCTCATGAAGGCCTCGTAAACCGAATCGGCCTGGAAGTGCGCCGTCCTTCGCATTCTTCGGAGCTCATCGGGTCGGTCCAAGACGGCAGCGAGACAGGGGTTTCTTCCGACGAGCTCAACTTTCTGCTCACGCATCCGAATTCCATTATTCCACTTGCTATAGAACCATGATCCAATTGTCTTCATCTTTGATGAAGTCCCGACAACTGAATCGGACCGGAATGTTCCCCGGAGAGGCGATCATTCAGGAGTATCGGATTGCTCCGGAATGGATGCGAGAGAGGTCTGTTTTCCGATTATCATATCTTTCAGCTCCATGTCCAAACGCTTTGATTCCAACTGTTCTGAACTCTTGACTCAATTATCTCCAACTGTTATGAAGACTCCGACAGCTGAATCGGCCGGAAAAACCTTCCGGTAACGTGATTTCCGAGATGTATCTGCACTCGAGATTTTTGGCCGAGAAACTTAACCGCGGCACATGTTTTTGGCCGAGAAAGCTACCCGCAGGAAGGATTTTGGCCGAGGATCTTCGACCTTCAGTACAGCATTTTGCCGAGAAACCCAAAATTGCTCCTTTTCAGCATTTTTGATCATTCCAACTCCATTTCTTCATCTGAATCACATCCTCCACTCCAAATTGGCTCCAAAAGCACCTGTTTAACACTCCAAAACATGCAAAACTCTCTTGGACCTAATGTAATCTCCTAAGTCCTAAAACAATGCCTAAAGACCTAAAATGCATGCAAATGAGACATGATTTGGACTAGAATATGTACATTAAATGATGCAATTTATGAATATATCAGATGGCCTCTTTCTAACGAACTTGATGGAGGATTCTCCATCTACTTCACAAGCTACCCAATACCCGTCATCCATAGATTCATTGAGCTCCTGAAGCATATCATCAATCTCGGTTTGGGAGACAGACGACATATCTTCATCAAAGAGAGGATCATGGATATTTCTGTGGGCATTGTAAGTTGAATAAGGGTTGTGGTCCCAGTAGAATCCTTGTTCCTCTAAAGCTTCACGAATTCATTTGTTGTGGCTGCGAAGTCCTCTTGTGTGGTGGTTCGGAACTGAATTCTGATCCATTGAGGAGAGATCACAAATGTATTGTGCTTCTCGGCGTCGAGTGGCTTGAGGAGTGTTGTAAAAACCTCCCTCATAGTAGTAATTTCGTTTCATATGGTTCATATCTTCTGAAATGGAAACAAAATAACCGAAAAATGGAAATATGCAGAAAAAGGGGTTCTAGAGTCGATTTACCAACATTTCTTAGGGTTTTGCGGAAAAGAAAACGCGTGCCTTCCCCGGCAACGGCGCCAAAAACTTGATGTGTGCTGTCGTGAGGGTTGTCAAGTTTTACCCTAAATGAAATCAATAGCCGCAAGTGCACAGTTGATCGATTGTAGTACTTAGGGATCGAATCCACAGGGAAAGAGGATCCTTCCTGCAAAAGCCTTTGAAAGAAATATAAAGTAAGGAAGTCTAGAACCAGGAAAGTTTTGTGGGGGTTTTGGTGGTGTGTTTAAAATGTAAAAACGAATCTTAAAGAGAAGATACGGGAATTAAAATGACCTAATAAGTAAACTTAACGAAAACGGGTAAAAACGAGAAAAAACGACTAATCTAACTGCTTAAATGAAAATCGATTAAAAAGGAATGAGAATATTGAACTAAAGCTTGAAATAAAAACGGTGTGAATCTATAAGGAAGAAAGTGCTGGGGTTCAGGGAAGTTTTCTCAGGGGTACGAACGATTCAAAACATTGCTAGAGAGTAAAATTGATAAGATCTTAGCTTAAACTTTTCGAACTGGAGTCACAGACGTATGAATACGCCACTATCCTGATCATAGACAACTATCTCTCTCAACCCTGACCAGTAGGTTTCCACTCTGGCCCTGGAAAAGAAGAGATGCATTATGTTTAAGACTCGTCAGCATTCACAAATCGCCCATAGGTAGGTTTCCACTCTTATGTTTGTTTTTCTCTCCCAAACTAGATCTAACACCGGATGAACACTTTCATGTCACCAAGAATCTGGATCAGATTATAGTTCATGACGCTACTCTCATGCAGTAAAAACAAATTCAGAAGAAAAAGTTCTAAGATTCGGCTCAAAAGCTCATGGAATCCTCATCGAACATATAAATCCCCATCGAAAATCCCTTAATCCCAACAATAAAACTACTCAGACATGATGAACGAAATCAAAAACATAGTATTAAAAAGTAGAATAGAAACCGAGATTGAAAAAGAAAGAACAAGGGTTCAAGAGACAAATCTCTCTCTCCCTAAAACCTAAAACTTAAAAAGTATTCTAAAATAATAAGAACATATGAGGTGATGATCGATTAGGGTTCCTAAAACATGTACTTATAGTGCTCAAAACATCTATGGGCGTCACTTAGGGTTTCTCCAAATGAGGGAATCATTTTGTACTTTGAGAATCATTCAGTAGTTAGTGCTACATAATTAGGTTTAATTAGAGAGTACTTTGAACTTCCTTTGAACTCCGAAATTTGTATATGTTATTTTTTGTTACAACCAAATGTCTAGGTTTGTTAGTCCAAATATAATAATGGGTAACTAGATCGGAGGAAAAAAATATTGAATCCTTTTTCACGAAAAAGCGATACTGCGATAAGTGAACATTGTAACCATTTCAGGGGATAAGCGAACAAATTTTCGCTGCATGCAAGCATGTGGTAACGATTAGTACTTGTCGCCAACCCGAATCAATTGAGAACGATTTCATGTATAAACAACTTTGTTTTATCGCTAATGTGCAACCGATATGATGCATCGGAGCTAGAATTTTATATTACCGGAGGCGTAAACTAAATTTTTCTTTCTTCAAGTGGAGTCAATTAAATTTCTGCAAGGAAATAACATAAGGAAAAAACATAATTCATAGGAGTCAGCTGACTCCCCCTATTTCCCAAAGAGAGCATTTGGAAATAGGGTAGTTTTCAAGTTTTAACTTAGAAAATGAGTAGTTTTAAGTTTTTAATAGTGTTATGGTAGTTTAGGTGGAGCCATATTTTCATAACCCCAAATTTACCTTCGTTTCTTAGAGAAAGATAGAGAAAAACAGATATATCTCCTAGAGAGAAACAGACATAGAAAATAACGTGAGTCCCAGCAAGAAAGCGGTGGTGTGTGCGGGGTGTCAAATTTTACCCTAATAAGAATCAATAAGCCGCAAATGCACAGCTGATGGATTGTAGTACTTAGGGATTGAATCCACAGGGAAAGATAATTTTTTCCTACAAAAACCTTTGAAAGAAATATGAAAAAGGATAATCTAGAACTGGTCAAATTTAAAGAAGGTTTTTGGGTTGTCACGAAAACGTAAATTATAAGCTAAAAGGGAAAAAGGAAAATATTTATGAAAAATTGCTGGAAAAACTAAAGAATACCTAATCTAAACTTGAATGAAAATTGGCTGGAATAAAACGAATTCAGAAGAAAAAGTTCTAATATTCGGCTCAAAAGCTCATGGAATCCTCATCGAACATACCTTAACAAAACAAATGAAAGCCGCAAGTGCACAGCTAATCAGTTGTAGTATTTTCGAATGCACTCTGATCCAAAATGGTACTATATTGACAAGAGGGAGTTTTGAGCCTACAAATAAGAAGTAGAGAGTCCTAAATGTGGAAGGATATGCATCATTAACTTGTTTTTTTATTCCTTTAGCTACACCAAAACTCTCCTACGAAAATCAGAAAACTGGGACTCCTTTTAAGAAAAGTCATATCCTGATCCAAAATGGCACTATATTGACAAGAAGGAGTTCTGAGCTTACAAAGAAGAAGTAGAGAGTCCTAAATGTGGAAAGAGATGCATCATTTACTTGTTTCTTATTCCTTTAGCTACACCAAAACTCTCCTACGAAAATCAGAAAATTGGGACTCTGTTTAAGAAAAGTCATATTCTGATCCCAAATGGTACTATATTGACAAGAGGGAGTTATGAGCTTACATGTAGACTCTGTGGGTCTTGTTACAAAATAAAGGTGTAGAAAGATATAAAGCATTTTATATTGGGAAATTACTTAGAATGTACCAAAATAATCATTTTATTACTACAGTGACTCAGTTTTACGTTTGGTATAAAATGAGGGGTGGACATTACATGTTACCCAAGAAAACAACATATTATCACAATTATGCCATTTATATCCTAAATTTTTACATTTTCCAATATTTATCCAAGGGTTTCACCGCAGAAAGTTTATTAACATTTCATCTTCTCTCTTCTTTTCTGTTTCAGTCTTCGCCGACGGGTTCTCACTTCATCTGTTTCAGTCCTCGCCAACGCCGACGGGTTCTCACTTTCAGTGTTTGCCGACGGTTTTCAGTTCTCCGATTTTGTTCCTTCCATCGGCGAACTCGTTGTTGTTGTGGGCGTTTCGTTCTGGGCACTCTGTTCGTCGTCGTAGTCGGAATCGGAGTCCCGGTTTTCATCTAGCAGTTGGGATTTCAACCGAGGTTTGTGAGCTTCCCTTTCAGAAAGTGTAGTTTGTATGTGAGTAAAAACAGTAAACTTTATCCGTTGATAAAATTCTTTTTGAGGCGATTTATAGTTTGCAACCTCGATTTGTTTGTGTTTCAATTTGTTAGTTTTTTCCCATTTCGTTTCTAAATTTTGTTTGAGAAAACTGGGTTTTGGGAAAGGGGAGTCAAAAAGGCATTTTAAAAATAACGCGTTAATTGGTAGACTTAAAAAATTACTGCTTGTTTGTTGTTTAACATGAGCGTGTTGATTTGTTGTGTTGTTGGAAAATAATTTGTTCGTGGAACTCTGTAGATTTATTTTAAAGGTTGTAGACTATATATACTTGTAAAAATCCAACACTAACTATACTTGTAAAAAGTTCTACGTTATACATATTTATATTGTTTATTGTGTAAAATATATATACTTGTAAAAATCCAACACTTTTTAGATATTATATGATATGATATTGGTGAGTGTTTGTATATATGTATATAAGGTGAAATATAATTATGTATATAATATAGAAGAGACGAGAGAGAAAAAGGATGAGAGGAAGTGATTTCTCTTTCTATTATTACTACATCTCTTACCACCACAATTACAAAGGGTGAGACAACATATTTATAGCCAAAGTATATAAAAATGGCTAAGTCGGTGAACTTGAGGCGGTGAAAGAAACTTTCACAACAAGTAAAACTAAAACAATAAAATATTAGTGTGAATAATTATCCACTTCTTTAACACTCCCCCTTAATTATCCATCAATGTTTATAGATTGTGTACTGCTTCGTTAAAAACCTTATCATAGAAAAACCCAAAGGGATAAAAACCATGATAAGGGAAAAAGAGTACAGTAACGTAATCTCCCCCTGGAATAATGGATATAATGTTCTCTTCATAAATCTCGCAAATAACGCATTCCGATATTTTGAATATGCTTTTTGAATACTGTAGTAGGAAGCGCCTTTGTAAAGAGATCCACCGCATTGTCACTTGAACAAACATACTGGATATCGACTTCTTGATTTTTTTCGAGCTCTTAGGTGTAAGAGAAAAATCTTAGAGAAATATGTTTTGTTCTGTCACTCTTGATGTAGCCTTCTTTTAGTTGAGTGACACATGCAGCATTATCTTCGAACAATTTTGTCAGTTCTTTGTTGATGACTATTCTGCTTGTTTCTTGTATATGATAAGTCATATATCTGAGCCAAACGCATTCTCTACATGCTTCATGAAGCGCAATAGTTTCTGCATAATTTGAAGAAGTGGCGACTAATGTCTGCTTTTGAGAACGCCAAGAGATTGCAGTTCCTCCAAAAGTGAAAACATATCCGGTTTGCGATCTAGCTTTATGAGGATCTGATAAAGAACCTGCATCTGCAAAACCGACTAAACCAAGTTTGGAGTTCTTGGGTAAAACAATCCCAAGTCAATTGTTCTTTGAAGATAACGGAATATATGTTTTATTCCATTCCAATGTCTGCGTGTAGGGGAAGAACTATATCTTGCCAGTAAATTTGTAGCAAACGCTATATCCGGTCGGGTACAATTAGCAAGATACATAAGTCCACCAATAGCGCTCATATAAGGTACTTCAGGACCTAATATTTCTTCGTTATCTTCACAAGGTCGAAACGGATCTTTTTTCGTATCGAGAGATCGATTAACCATTGGAGTACTCAAAAGAGTCGCTTTATCCATACAAAAGCGTTTTAATATCCTTTTAGTATAATTTGATTGATGTACGAATACTCCATCTCGGAAATGCTCTATTTTTAATCCAAGACAAAACTTTGTCTTTCCGAGATCTTTCATTTCGAACTCTTCTTTCATATGAGTTCTTGCATCATCAATCTCTTTTTGAGTTCCAATAATGTTCAGGTCATCCACATAAACATCAATGATCACGAATCCTAACGAAGATTTCTTAATAAAGACCAGTGTTCGAATACTCGCTGGGCGCTAGGCGGGCGGAAGGCCACTGATTACCTCCTAGACCGTTAATCGCCGATTAATCACTGATTAATCAGTGATTAATTTTTTGGGAATTTTTTTATGATTATTAGGTGTTTAAGTTATGTTTGTACTCTTTTTTTTGTATAATTCTCATATTGTGTTAAAGATTGAGTTTGTGAAGTTGTAGATTGATATTGTCATAGGGTTTAGAACCAAAAAATGCAATGTGAAATCTATTTTTAAACTTGTAATGCATAAAGAAACTTGTAATAATGCATAAAGACTCTTATCCATCTGCTTAAGTAACCGATATCAAATTGAAACAATATTCAAAAGACAAAAATGAAGTTCAATCACATGATATTACAAAAAAAATTAGAGTCTTGATCATGATAATACACCAAAAAAAAGCCAAAGGATAAGCAAAATCTCCATCCTTTTCTTCTCCAATGATCAAGTTATCATGTGTTTTGCACTTCTATGTCTTTGATAAGTGAACTGAAACCTGTTGAAAAAAAGAAGTTGTTAATACGAGACATCAAACAACCATCAGCAAAAAAAGAACTATGCAAATGGACCAATTTTCATCAGCAAAAGTACAATCCATTCATAGACACTAGAGGCTAATACGAGACATCAAACAACATCAAAGACATCCAACCAAAACAGAGAGACATCAAACAACCGAGACATCAAACAACCAAAACAATAAAGGAAAAGAGTTTAAGAACAGTAACTAACCTGTTTACTAACTTTGAGAGTCACGAAACAGAGGAACCTCTTGGTATAGATCAGGTTCAAAGTCCATATCATCAAACTCTTCTGGTTCAGAATCAAAGTCATCATCGTAGAGAGTTCTTAGGCTTGGAACTTGGGTGGCTAAGATCACATTCATTTTAGTATCTTGGTCTTCTAAACGGGGGCCAACTATCCAATCCTCAACTGTATCTTCATTTCCATCTTCAAAGATCACATCTGAGTTTTGCTCTCTGATTTTTTTCTGCTTGTTAAACAACCTTGCATTAAACTGAACGTAGACTAGATTGTTCAACCGATGAACATCTAGTCTGTTTCTTTTCTTAGTGTGTATCTGCATAAAAAGATTAAAAGTTTCTTCACAAGTATAATAACAAGAGTTTGTGAAACAGAAAAGGCTGATAGTAGACTTACCCCTTCAAAGCTACTCCAATTTCGTTCACAGCCTGAAGAAGAAGAGGTCAAAGACAGAATTCTAGTTGCCATTCTTTGCAGTGTTGGTGCACCACATCCATAAGTGGCCCACCAATTCCCTACGATGCATCAAGAAATATCACTTTTCATTAGCAAGTGTTAAATGAAACCAAATGATATGATAATCAAGAGAGTTATACTGAGAATACATACCTGGATCGAATGACTCATCTTTCTTTTCACAGCCTTTTAATGCTAATGCTCTACCAAACGACCCAGCTTTGGTCTTGTAGAGATTGATTTCATGATTCACAACCTTGTTTTGCTTCTCAAAATCACCATGATAGAAAATTTATACACAACTCAAGAACCCTTCGATGGCTTGCAAATCATATTGGATATTTGTGTCTTTGTAGAAGTAATAAGGATTGAGGAAGTATTCAGCAACATGTAAAGGAGAATCCAACCTACCTTTCATTTTTTCATCAATGATCTGAAAGATAGGTTGGTAATTCCTTTCCACATTATCAGAAGCTTCCATTATAGCCTTCTTAGCTTCCAATATCTCACCATAGATGAACCCCATAGAAGGAATCCTCTCACCATTGCCAACCGTAGAAGTTTCACCAAAGGACTGAAGATCTTCAACACTGACATCACTGAATTCCAAAATGCAAAACTCATTACAGTATCAAACACGTTCTTACCCTTCACAGCTCTTGAATGAGTGCACTCATACCACTCATTGCTTGTAAACATGGATTTCAGCTGAGCCTTCTTCTCGTACAGGCTATGGAGAGTCAAAAAACATGTAGCAAACCTTGTTGCTCCTGGTCTGACAATGTCTCTCTTCTTCGTATATGTTCTCATCAGCGACAGAGTCTTGTGGTGAGCATAAACAAATATAGTCAAAGCTTTTGCTTGATCGATGACTTTAGAAAAACCATAAAGTTTAGATACTCCCTCTAGCATTAGATCCATAGTATGAGCTGCACATCCACTCCAAAATATATTTGGTCTCTTCTCCTTAAGCATCTTTGAAGCTGCAACATTGTTGGTGGCATTGTCAGTCACAACTTGTACAACTCTTGCAGGCCCTACATCTTCAATACACTTGTCGATGTAGTTGAAGATATACTCTCCCGTGTGAGCATCTTTAGAAGTGTCTTTCGAAGAAAGGAAGCAGGTACCTCCTCTGGAATTGACACACAGATTCATAATGCTTCTCCTCTTCATGTCGGTCCATGAATCAGTCATAACAGAGCATCCTTCTTTATCCCATTCTTCTTCAAGAGTCTTCAGTTTTTCTTTTGTCCTTTGATATTCTTCATTAATAAGTGGTTCCCGTAACTGGTATTGACTTGGAGGCACCCAACCTGGACAAAATTGTCCCAAAGCTTCACAGAATAACCTAAAAGGTTCATTGTCGATTGCATTGAAGGGGATACTTGCCTGGTAGAGCCACCGAGCACAATATTGGTGTACAACATGTGTCTTCTCCTTAGAAATGGCATCATGGATGCTCTGCTGTCGTTTCTAAGCAGCCAACGAAGCTTCTGGATCAATGAAGCCTGCACACCTATCTATTGGACCTTGGAAATAAGGTGATCTAAGTGGTCCAAGATCTCCTTCCAATTCATCACCAGCTTCCTTGTCAACATTAACTTCAGCCCGTAAAGCCTCTTCACTCTTCCTTTTCAGACCTTTCTTCTCCTTTACTCCGTTAAGTGCATTCATACACTTATCCTTATCCGACTGACTGGATTTTGGACAAGAAGCCACTGCCCCTTTCTTATGTGCTATATGCTGCTTCAGTCTGTGAATTCCACCGGAGATCTCCTTAGAACATAGCTTACACTTGATTTTGTATGGATTCTGAGGATCATACAAGCTGCCATACTCCCATCCAACATCGGTGGAATTGCGCTTAAGAGCAGGTGAGGTTTCAGGTGGTGGATCAGCCATAACGTCCCAATCAAGCTAATAAAGAGCAGGTGAGGTTTCAGGTGGTGGTTATAAAGTTTAAGTTAAAAGAAGAAAGGTTCTGAGAACAGAACCGTAACCAATAAACATTGGTTCTATGTTAGAGTTTTTAGGGTCTAAGTTAGAAGAAGGTTGTTAGAATCAGTAAAGGAAAGAGTTTGAGAGGTTGATAGTTTTTAAATTAGAGGTTTAAAGATTCAGGGGATTGAGAGTTTGAGAGATAGTTTGAGAGATTGTTTGAGAGATTCTTACCTCGAGAACAAGAAGATTGATGTCGTAGATGATGTAGGAGCTTGATTTGTTGTAGATGTCGGAGATTTCTGTCGATCACGCCTGAATTCCTGCTGAGTTCATCTGAAATCTGGATTAAGTTTGTGTATTTGATCGTAATTAGGGTTTAGTTTAGGATGAAATCTTTGTTTAGTGTTTCAAAAGGGGAAATCCCGAGTTCAAGAAGAAAGAAGTGTCGTCATTTTGCAAAAGAGAATGAAAAACAAATGTGGGCCGAGCCAGAAGCCCAAATATTTTAGAAAATATGCAGCCGATTTTTTTTTATTGGGCCGATTTTTTTTCTAGGGGGATTTAGGCGTTGGTTCCGCGGTTCACCGCCTAGCCCAGCCGACCAGGAGAAAATCGCGGCGGTGCTCCTCCGCCGAGCGCCTAGGCGGCCGCCTAGGCGGCTAGGCGGCCGAGTTTTTGAGCAGGGATAAAGACGCAAGGGCAGATTGCATTATTCACATACCCTTTCTTTATCAAATATTCGCTTAAGCGATTATACCACATGCGTCCGGATTGTTTTAATCCGTAAAGTGATCGCTGTAACTAGACCGAACATATTTCTTTCGATTTGGAACTTAATGCTTCAGGCATTTTCAATCCTTCAGGAATTTTCATATAGATATCATTATCAAGTGATCCATATAAATATGCTGTCACAACATCTATAAGGTACATTTCAAGATTTTTGGATGCCGCAAGACTCATTAAGAATCTAAAGGTAATTGCATCCATAACCGGAGAATAAGTTTCTTCATAATCAATTCCCGGTCTTTGAGAAAATCCTTGGGCAACAAGTTGGGCTTTATATCTTGTCACCTCATTTTTCTCATTTCTTTTTCTCACAAAAACCCATTTGTACCCAACCGGTTGTACATCTTTAGGTGTTGTGACAATAGGTCCAAAAACTTTCCTTTTATTAAGGGAGATCAATTCAGTTTCTATGGCCATTTTCCATTTCTCCCAATCAGATCTTTTCTGGCGTTCCAATATGGACCTTGGATCTGGATCATCAATTTCATATTCAATTTCTTTGCATACAGAGAATGAGAATATTCCATCATTATCTTATATTTCATCTCTAGCCCATAATATCCCATCTTGGGCGTAATTGATGGAAATCTCATGATTTTCTTCGTCATTTTCGTCTTCAGGACATTTCTCTGTATGTGGTTCTTCTGGACTATTTTCATTTTTTTCCCAATTTCTTTTTCTTTCGGGGATTTTTATCCTTTGAGCCAATTGGCCTCCCCCTCTTCAACTGAACTTTGGGTTCATTCGCTATATTTCCATCATTTTGTTCTTCCGGAACGTTAATTCTCGATGGAACATTTGCAGCGGGTATATATGACTTTGTCACCCTTTTTGTATCTGTGAACGCATCTGGTATTTCATTTGCCATATTTTGTAAATGAACAATTTTCTGAACTTCGAGTTCACGTTGTTTCGTAGGGGGATCAAGATGCAACAAAGATGGTGTGCGCCATGTAACATCTTTTGGAACTTCTTTAATTCCTCCCCCTAACGCTGGAAATTCATCTTCATTAAAATGGCAATCGGCAAAACGTGCCGTAAACATATCACCAGTTTGCGGTTCAAGATACCTAATTATACTTGGTGATGTATAACCGATATATATTCCCAATCTTCTCTGTGGCCCCATTTTAGATCTCTGTGGTGGAGCTATAGGAACATAAACCGCACACCCGAACACACGCAGGTGGGATACATTTGGCTCTTGCCAGATGCTAATTGTATTGGAGAATATTTATTATAAGAACTCGGTCTTATCTGAAGCAATGCCGCTGCATGCAAGATAGCATGACCCCATACTGAAATTGGGCGGTCTAGCAATGAGTTGTAACCGTTTAATCAATGACTCAGCCATACCATTTTGTGTGTGAACATGTGCAACAGGATGTTCAACATCAATTCCCAATGACATACAGTAATCATTAAAAGCTTGGGAAGTGAATTCACCAGCGTTATCAAGTCTTACTTTCTTTATCGTATAATCAGGGAACTGTGCTCTCAACCTAATTATTTGGGCAATGAATCTTGCGAATGCCATATTACGTGTTGTCAATAAACACACATGTGACCATCTACTGGATGCGTCAATTAATACCATAAAATATCGAAATGGCCCGCATGGTGGGTGAATAGGCCCACATATATCACCATGTATTCTCTCTAGGAATACTGGAGATTCATTCCCGATTTTAGCTGGTGATGGCCGAGTTATAAGTTTTCCTTGAGAACAAGCATTACACATAAATTCTCCCGATTAGAAAATCTTCTGGTTTTTCAACGGATGGCCATTAGAATTTTCCACAATTCTCCGCATCATGACTGAACCAGGATGCCCTAATCGTTCATGCCAGATTTGGAATGTACTAGTAAACTTCGGGTTTACTGTAACATATGTTTCAGTCATATTTATCTTTGTGGAATATATTCCGGAGGATAATGCTGGTAATACTTCCAGTACAACTTTTCTCTCCGAAATAACTGATGTAATGCAAAGATATTCAATGCCGTTCTTATTCATAGGTTCTATGTGATATTCATTTCTGCGGATATCTTTGAAACTTAACAAATTTCTGTAAGATCCGGGGGAATATAACGCATCATTTATTTCAAACTTTGTTCCCCTTGGCATTGAAAAACTGACTCTTTCGGAGCCCATAATAATTTTTGCATTACCAGATATTGTATTCACGCTTCCAGCGGAATCTTTCATATTAAGAGAGGAGAAATACTTTTTATCTTTTAATATTGTGTGCTTTGTCGCACTGTCTGCCAGACATATATCTCCATCCTCGATCTTAATCTTTGACATTTTCTAAATTCAAGATATTCATAAAAGATAAATTAATATAGCAAAACAAAAGAGTTTATATTATAATAAAAACCTTTTTACAACAAAAGATACATTTTAAACATTTTTATTTTCCACACTATGTATACATCATGTCACATCTTTTTTTTCGAGAAGATTTTACTCGTTTTGTTTTTCGTTGATATCTTCGGGATCAACAATGAAATCAGATACATCGAGATTTGTATCATCGTTTATACCATCAAAAGAAAAACTAGATTCACCATGGATGAAGTTAGTTTCACCTTCTTTCCCTTTCGCCTTTTGCGATTCTCGGTACAAATCGGCTAAATGTTTTGGCGTACGACAGGTACGAACCCAATGTCCTTTCATGCCGCATCTGTAGCAAGCACTCTCATGTTGCTTGCGACCAATTTCATTACCTTTTAACTTTTTGTTATTTCTTCCATCGTTTAAATGAGCAGGACGGAATCTTCTTTCTCGTCCACGACCTCGACCACGTCCAAAACCTCGTCCACGACCACAATCATTTCCGCGACCGCGTCCATGTCCACTTTGCCAATTTTCATGGCTTGATGATGCAACATTCACTTCTGGGAATGGAGCTGATCCAGTTGGACGAGTTTGATGGTTTAAAATCACGAGTTCATTATTTTATTCTGCCACCAAGAGAACTTGCATTAACTCCGAATACTTCCTGTATCCGTTTGCCCGGTATTGTTGCTGCAGGACTACGTTTCCAGGATGAAATGTTGAGAGAGTTTTCTCAATCATATCATGATCACTTATCTGTTCACCACATAACATTATCCTCGAAGTGATTCCAAATAGAGCGGAGTTATACTCACTAACGCTCTTCTAGTCCTGGAACCGGAGGTTCAACCACCCATGTTTAGCCTTTGGTAAGATCACATATTTCTGGTGATCAAACCTATCTTGGAGTGATTGCCAAAGATCTGCAGGATCTTATTTCGTGATATATTCATCTTTTAAACCATCATGGATATGGTGGAATAAAAAGATCATGGCTTTCGCCTTTTTCTCTTCAGGAGTTGTTTTCGTTTTATCGATGGTATCAAGGAGCTGATTTCTTTTTAAATGCATCCTTGCAGCTACTGCCCATCTCATATAATTTCTTCCAGAAATATCAAGGGCAGTAATCTCGAGTTTTGTCAAATTCGACATAATAACTGTTATCAATATAACAATTTATAAATTTGGTCATAATCCAGTTTTAAAAAATTCTGATTTTAATAAAACATGATAAAATTTTAGAATTTATAAACGTAAAAAAAACTGAATTTAAAATACTGAATTTAAAGTAATAATAAACAGAAATTAAATAACAGTATTAACAGAATTTAAAGAACAATAATTAAAATAAATATTCGTCTTCTGGACGAAATTAATTATGCAGCTTCAGGAACGTTTTTATATATCTTTTGGATATATATTATTCATATAGTTCTTCTGGAACTATTCTTTTTCATATGTCTTCTGGACATATTTTTTTTTTTAAGTATGTCTTCTGGACATAATATGTTTTTCTTAGTTCTTCACAAACTTTTCTTAAATATCTTCTGGATATTTATTATATGGAGGTAATGATCTGAGGAGTCAACTACCATATGATTATAAACCAACCATATATTTGATCTGAGGAGACATAGTCTACCATATGATCATGATCGTAAAGGCGTAGCCTCCATAATGATCGGTTCGGAGAAGGCAGCGCCTATCATCCCGACCATAGTATATAAACGTAACTGGATTGAATATAAATTAAACCTCACCTTTTCGGTATAGGAACGGTATAAGAACGGTTCGTGCTGATAACGTTTTAGATATTATATGATATGATATAAGTGAGTGTTTGTATATATGTATATAAGGTGAAATATAATTATGTATATAATATAGAAGAGACGAGAGAGAAAAAGGGATGAGAGGAAGTGATTTCTCTTTCTATTATTACTACATCTCTTATCACCACAATTACAAAGGGTGAGACAACATATTTATTTATAATCAAAGTATACAAATGGCTAAGTCGGTGAACTTAAGGCGGTGAAAGAAACTTTCACAACAAGTTAAACTAAAACAATAAAATATTAATGTGGATAATTCACTTCTTTAACAACACTAACTATTCTTTCACAATTTTACACTTTCATCACATCCCCACTAGAGAACAAAGAGATCTCTATCTCTCTCTCTCTCCTCTTTCGTTTTCCGCTTTCAGATTGAGTTTGACTCTTTGCCAGCCACCTCCTGCACTCTTTCTCTCTCTCTCCATCAATGGCGACACCATACCTTCTTCTTCCTTTCTCTCTCTTCAATCCCTTGAAGTAAAACCCCTCTTTGCTACCTCTGTCTCTCTCCAATACGCATCAAATCTCAAAACCCTAGATTTACCAAAAAAGTTCTTCTTCTTCTTCTCTTATGTTCTTGTTTCTTCCATGTTTATATGGAATCAGGTAACAGTGAAAGCTTACAATCTTCAAGCGATGAACACGAATCTTCATCAACAGGAGCTGCAGCTGATCACTCCACTTTTTTCCTCCCTCCATTCTCCTCTTCATCCTCCTCATCCTCAGCCTTCTACAGCGGCCCAGCAACCCTCTCCTCCTCCTCCTCCTCCACCACCACTTACCAAAACTTCATCAACAATCTCATCTCCGATGACATTATCAACCAAACCCATCTCCTCTCTCATCCACCACCACCACCACCACCACAGCCTCCTCCTCCGCCTCCTTCTTCCTCCTCCAGAAACCCTAGAAAACGAACAAGAGCTTCAAGAAGAGCACCAACCACTGTTCTCACCACCGACACTTCTAACTTTAGAGCAATGGTTCAAGAATTTACTGGCGTCCCTGCATCTCCTTTCTCTCACCCTTTCTCCTCCACTACTCGCCGCTTCGATATTTTTCGGTCTCCGTCCTCCGATCATCCTCTTACTTTCAACCCTTTTCGTCCAATCCCTCAAAAACCTCATCAACAACCTTTGATCCCTTCATCATCTTCTTCTTTGCTTAACCAATTTAATAACCACACTTCTATTTCAACAAACTTTCAATCTCTTACCGATTTACCCCTCCCTCAATGTGACCAAGTTTCTACATTTCAGTCTCTTTTATCTCATCAACATCATCATCATCATCATAATCAAACACTTTTCTCTCTTCACGATCTTGACTCAATGAACCTCGGAGCATTACACCAAAATCAAAATCACACTCCAACGGCTGATGATGACCACCAGCTGATGATGATAAGACAGCTCTCGGAGTTTGATCGCCGGACGGAAAAGGGACAAGACTCTTCTTCTTCAGCTCCGATCAAAGGCTCTTCAGGTACTACTACTACAACAACAACAACACTTGATCCATGGATTTGCCATACAAATTCAACCAATAATTGAATACCGTATATCGTATACATCATTTTATAATTATTGATTTTATAATTAAACCATATCTTACAATCTTAAATTCTCTTATAATCAGATTGTAATCACTGAGATTGAATTATCAGATTCTTTTTTCTTCTTATAAATGATAATATTCCATCAAAATATTTATTATAATTTCTAGTGGTTATACCCTGGCTACACGTTACGCTGACCCATAATGGGGTATATGATTCTCTAACATTTCGTAAGTACTGTTTTTGTCCAAAAAAAAAAAACATGTTGAAAGTATATATATATATATATTGTTTTCTGAAAGAAAATATGTAAATGTTTATACGTTATACATTTGGCTCTTGATGAGATGTAAATGTTTGTCTTGATGAGAATCTAGTTCGGATTTTGTTCGTTGGTCTAAATAGGACAGATCACACGTGTACTGTCTTTTGTTAAATCATACTTGGACAATCTCCCCCTATTATTATTAGAGTTTAATAGAAATAATTATAGTAAAAGGCACTTTTCAAACTCATATTATACTATAAGGCATTTCTAGCTATTAGGTGACTTTTCTATTTTTCATTCCGAAATTGTCCTTGTGTTCACGATAATGGTGGATATGAACTTGTGGATACCGAATTAAATCCAGATTTTAAAAATAGTAATTATTTTTCCCCTTTTGTTTTGTTTTGTATTTTTCTGTATTGTGAAATATTTAAAAATTTTTTTTTGTTAAAATGAATTCTAATTTTATTTTGTCATTGTTTTAAGATCTATTATGCTATACTTTATTTATCAAACAAGAAACTTTTCAAATAACCTTTATAAAATTTTTTAAAAAATCAGAATCTACTTAGATATCCATTCACAAAATACGATGTGGATGATGCGTGATGGACATATAACTTGGACACAATTATGTGGATAGGTTTTCATTCATTTATTCGACGTGGATATACATTTTATATTGTCTATAATTTGAACATGATCATGTGGATAAGTTATTGATAATATAATATGTATATCCATATCGAATCTATCAATAAAAAACATATCCACACAATCATGTTCATAATGTGGACAATATAAAATGTATATACACGTCAAATATATGATTGAAAATATATCCACGCAATCGTATCCATGTTATATGTCCATCATGCATCATCCACATTGTATTTTGTGAATGGATATCTAAGTAGATTTCTGTTGTTTTAATTTTTTTTATAAAGGTTATTTGAAAATTTTCTTGTTTGATAAAGAAAGTATAACATAATGGGTCTTAAAACAATGAAAAAATAAAATTAGAATTCAATCTAACAAAAAAAATTGTTTTATATCTTTTACACTACAAAAAAATACAGCACAAAACTGAAGGGGAAAATAATTAATGTTTTTAAAATTTGGGGTTTAATTCGGTATCCACGAGTTGCATCTACTGTTCTCGTTAATACATGGGCAATTTCGGATTATTTTGGTGTAAACAGTGTTTAAAGTACAGAAAAAGTACCCTAATAGTTGAAAGTGTCTTTTTTTGTAAGAAGAAGTTGTAAGAATGCTTTTTAGTGTAAATCACTCGATTATAGGCTTTTAAAGTCTTATCAATGTTCCCAGTACTTTTGATAACTATCCTCTATCTCCTTATTTATGAAAAATAAATTGGTGTTTTCTCGGTTTAAATTGTTACATTTTTTTAAGTTTTCAAACGTAATAATAAATATATGTATATGACTGGAAAATGCATCATTTTTATAATCAAACAAATTTTTTTTAATTCAAACCAGTAGTAATTCAACAAACTCAATTATATTTATTGAAATTAACAACTTTTTTATATGCAAAAACAATTAACAACTTATCATCAGTAATCAATAAAAATGCATTTTTAACATTCAACTAAACATTTGGAGTAACTGTTAATAAGCCCTTTCGATAATTTTGGGTGAATTTGCGGAAATTATGAAATCTTCATTTTTTTCACCTAAAACTATTAAATTTTAGATAACTTTTGAAAACGCCTTGAACTCATTAAAAAAAAACAATGGTTAGATGTTTTTCAATAATAGTGGATGTGAAGTTTTTCTTTTTTTAAATCATTAGTTCAATAGCATTAGAATTTTAGAGACATAAACAAATCTTATAACCAAGAGTACTGGACATAATAGAAATTTTTGAAATTCATGGTTAAATAATATTTAACCATGAAATTTGTTATTTTTTAACACAAATCCATCCAAATGCTTGAACACAAAGTTTTCGCTACACTTTTCTTCTACAATTGCCTTATAAACTTATGTTCTTTAAACTGTTTAATTAAATAATTAATAAAAAGGGTTATTTTTTTATTTACTCTCGGTTGATACACTCATACATCAACGTGATATAGCTTCCGTAGAGGGCACGAAGTTGGGCTATACGAAAAAAGAAAGGTACACTAATATTATGCTTGGTCAAAATATTAATGGAAACGTTGATAATATATATATGATTAGCAAAGTCATAATTCACCCCAAAAAAGTCTTAGGATACCTCTTTTTTTTCTATATTCAGAGGTAATTTCCACTAGACCCATCATCTTTTTCATGTAATCCAGTAAAAACTCACATGGTTAAATAACCAAAAATTAATAATGTGATAATTCTGTATCTAAGGAAACTCGATTCCTATTCTAAACCCATAAAGTTGAATTTTATACTAGAAAAGAACCACCCCACTACAACCTCTTGGTTATAAGAATATCTCTTTCCCATACAGTTTAAATTTTCACCATTTCATTATCAATATTTTCACTAACACCATATTTAGATTTTCTAGAATTATAACAAAGTAACAACGTTTAACACCCATTTAATCATTCCATCAAAAGTCAAAACTTTGTAAAAGTTGTGTTTAGGTTAAAGGTAGTTTGTCCCTTTGTATTGCAAATCTTGCCTTTTTCTTTATTTGCAATTTTCTTCTCGCTTTTTATATATGTAAAACCGAGTAAACGCCTAGAAGCGAAAGAGAAACCACCTTAAAATCTCATATACTCTTTTTCTTTTTTGAAAAAAAATATCATATTCTCGTTGTCAATAAATAAATAATTTTTTATTGTTTAAAACGTACACAATATTTAATAGTATACTACTTCTTACGCATCTGGTACACTTGGCGAAGAATTTTGTCCAACATAATTATATTAGAAGCTCAATTTTCTTTTAACAGGAGTTCTGTTGAAACGTATAGCAGCGTTTGGATAAAAATAAATATAGAAAGTTCATTGCTTGAAATATGGACCATATATTTTACAAGCCACTCGTGAGCCAAAATTTCTAAAAAATGCTTGCTTTTTGAGGGTTTGGGTTCTTCTCATAAGTCATCCCCCACGGTGTTTTGTTTGTTTTCCTTAAGTGGATGATGCGGGTACAGGTTAAGTAACCAGCTTAAATCCTTTTATAATTAGTTATTAAGGAGATGTAGTAACGATAAAGCAATTATTTAAAATAGCACCCTCGAAGTTTTTGTTCCAAACATGACATCATTAATTTAAATTTCAATGATAGCACAAATATAATGATAAAATGACTCAAAAAATTTTCTTAATAAGGGAAACTTTTAACCGTAAATTGAAAAAAGGGAATCCACACATAATGTTCTGATCGTATTTGTAATTTATTTAGGATAAATAAGTTTTTTCACACAACAATTATTAATTAGTGCTACTTTGAAATTTTAATCTTAATGTACTAAGTTTGAGAAAAACTAATTTTGTGCTATTTAAGAGTACTTTTAATGATAATGATAAAAACTGCGGAAGTAGAAGTGTTCACTAAGACTACATGTTAGAGAAGAATGGGATCAACTTCTTTGATAAAGGTCAATGATCATTAAGTCGTCGCCGTATACAGTATTAGAAGTTTGAATACTTTTGATCAATTGGTGGTGTGATTTCAATTAAAATATTTATGTAAAGCAAAAGGTGGAAAGGGATAAGATGTCATTAACTCATTATTAACCAAGCGAGACTGTCCTAATACGTTAAGTTTGACTAAGTTACGAATAAAAATTCTCATTGGGGGTTATATACTATTAACACTTGAATGAAAAAAATAACGCCATCTCAGAATGCATATATTCTTAATAATATACACAATATATATATATATATATATATAAATATATACGTACGTGTATGCATTTAGAAAACAATGATGATAAATGGTCGGAGGATCAAGTTGGGGAGATACTGAGGGCACTATAAAAGATATAATAATCATAAGAAATTTGAGGTGATTTGTGTCGATTTCTTACTTGGAATCATTTGAAAAGGCCCACGCTAGAGAATACTATAATTTCTAGTAATTATGAGCATATGTTCATTTCCTTTAGATACTACATCTTCAAAAAATGTTTGCATGCACACAAAAGATCTGCACATATACATGTATGTATTGTGTACATATAATTTTAAGTGGAATATAGAATTTGATGCCTATCACCAAAAGATTAATTTAGTACATAGAAGAAAGAATCAACAGTATGTGATAAGTATATAGTTTCGTATCCCTAATGTAGTGGAATGCTTGCATGTTTTGATTGGGGCCTATCCCGTTGAAAATTTAAATTAACTTAATACAATTTTTTGTTTTAAATACCCTATTGGTTGATCAGTCAGTCCTTGGCAGAAATACATCAGTCAGTCCTTGGCAGAAATACACCAAGATGTTACAAAGTGGATTTTTTATCCCCATTCTATGGTTCAACGAACATCATTAATTTTGAACGAGTTTAATAGGCTATGAGATCCAACGGGTTATTACAACATAACTTGTTCCGAGTTTATTTTCTGATTAAGGTTAGGTTTAGCTAGATCGCTTGTTACAACTTACTGTATAAATTGTTTAGGCCTTAGGGCCAAGCACATACTTCCCACACAAATTTGTTATTGTTTCCAGAAGGAATCGAACTCGGATGAAGTATTGTAACACTTCACACGGTCCTTCTTACCATTAGATCACACTCATGCGGGTGTAACTCAAACATATGCCAAGAAAGAAAGAAAAAACTAAATATATATATATATATGTATTATGTATTATATTATACATACAAAATGTTATTTTATCTAATATTTGCATTTGCCGTACACAGAGTTTATTGAAAATTCGATAACATCACCGATATATCATTTAAACTAGGTGTCTTGCCTGCACCAGGCGCGGGCTTCCGAGACGTTTAAAATTGTAAAACAAAACTTTATATTATGTGAATCAAGAGAATCAGAATAATTGAGACATATATGATCAAAATAAAACAAACCCATAAAATGAAACACCCAAAATACAATACTAAATAAGTGTATAAAACCCATAAACCAAATAAACTAAGACAAATACGAATTCTTCATTTCCACATAATGGTTATTCGTTTTCTTCTTTTTCATCCTCTTTATCTTTTGGTTATTTTTCTTTATCGTCTTTTCTTTATTCTTCTTTATTGTCTTCTAGGTTATCCACTATTTGTGTAGGTAGATCGTAAGTATCAATATTCTAATACATATGTAGAAAAGACACGATAATCACGTACAAAATATAAGGGAAGAGAGGAAGCACCTATGCACTGTAAGACGACAAAAACCAATGACCAGTTATAGTCAAAAATTTAGACAATTACATTACATATAAACACTAAGAAGAATCATCTATAAAAAAATATGTTTGATCGTCTTTGCTTTTTCTTCTTTGTCCTCTTATTTAATTTTTGGTTTTCTTATTCCTCATCTTTTTATTTCTACTTCTTCTTTCTCTTCTGATTTGTCTTTTTCCTCGTTATCTCCTTCTTTGTTCAATTCTTCTTCATATTCTTTATCTTTCAGTTTTTTCTTCTTCGTATTTTCCTTATTCTTTTTCATTGTGTTTGATAAATTCTTCCCATAATTTTTTTTTCTGGGTTTTACTTATATTCTTCTTCCTTATCCCATTTCGATGTATTTTCTTCTTTCTCTTTGAATTTTTCTTCTTCCTCTTTTCCATCAAATTCATTTTTCTCTTCTTCATCTTATTCATCTTTCAGAGTTTCTTCTTCCCCGTTCTTTCCTTCTTCTTCTTCATCGTCTTTGACTTTTACTTCTACTTCTTCTTATTCCTCTTACATATCTTTCAATCTTCTTATCCCTCATCCTTTCCTTCATCATTGGTCTATGTCTCTCCGACTTTTATTGTGATCATCTTCGATTCGTTATTGCTTAG
>NW_006256805.1:1547885-1565039 GCF_000478725.1 Eutrema salsugineum | reverse complement strand
TCGTTTCATCCATTGTTTTATTTAGCTTCCGTGTTTTCCTCACGCATTTGAGTCAGGGCTTCAAACCCATTTTAGTATTGTCGAATCTAATGTATGAGTGTCCAATATCTGTTGGCTTGTGTTCAAGTAAACCAGTGAACTTCAGAAACACATAACAATCTGATTTGAGTTTTTTTTTTAACATAGAAACCTATTCGAGAGTTCATCTCATTCTTCAACTCTTCTTTGAAGATACAATATAAGCTTTGCCTTGTAAGATTTGGATTTTGGATAAGCAATAAATTTTAGGATAAATTTAATTCAAAAACTAATTTTTAAAGCAATGGAGTTCTAAAACAGAAGAATTATTTGTTACACATCAAAATATATGAGAAATGCAACGTGTGAGTATGTTCATTCTTCAATTCACAAGAATTTCAGTCATCTATGTTTCTTAGATTCTGGTGTTAGAGAATCATCAATTTATTTGGTACCGCGATAAAGCCTGAAACACTAAAAATGTATTGGTGATTACGACCTGAATATTTCTCTAGCAAACATTCTTCTTCCTCTGTATTGGTGTTTCTCCTTCCTTCAGCTGGTTTTATCTCTCATCAGGGGTTAAAAACCCTAAATCGATTAGTTCATTAACAAACGATGAAACTAAGAAGTGGGTTAGAGATTAACCATATTATAATTCAGCACCAATTGGATAGTGCGATTTGCAATTAGTATGCACTCTGTTCTCAGTATGATTGTTGTATATCAACACAAGAACTTGACATGCGTAAAGATTCTAGTCACACCGAATCTAGTCTCGTTGTCACTTACGTTTTTTTTGCTCTTTGAAGTTATGAGATATCACATTTCTGTTCATCGACTTACTAATGTCTGATAGGTTTAGTCTTGAGAGTAATTTAATGTTTTTCTGATAAAAGAATGTGTTGGGTAAAAATCAAAACTATAAAACATTTTTTTCCAGAAAAAACATAATTGCTTTTGGGCAGAAAAAATGGGAAAATTATAAAACAATAGACCTTATTTTGTTCATGTTACATATCTTTAGTAGACTATGAAACCAAAATTAATCCGAACTGGTAACTCTTTTTCTTGTTCAAAGATCCATGTTCTCACAAGGTACCATAAAAATAAACCATAAAATTATATTTAGAAACAAAAAGAAACATAAACAGCAAAATAAAGAAAATATATAGTAGAACCCAAGGAGAAATAAACAACAATCAAACAAAAAATAACATCCATTCACAAATATGTTCCCAGAAAAAATTAATACAAACATAAACTAAACCATGAATTATACACACAAAAAAAAACTCCTATTTATGGTTTTGATCCTTCTAAGAATATCAAAATAATAAATTAGAGAGTTTACGAATATCAATTAAGAAAATTAGAAGTTCTAATAATTTGTTGACCAAAAAAAAGAAGTAGTAATGATTTATTTACAACTAGTTAACTTTTCCGCGCCTTGCGCGGGTTGATATAATTTCTATTTGATTGTTTGAAAATGTAATAGTAGTTTGGATTCATTTGTCTTTTTTTATTTTTGAGTATATTTGTTTGTTAGATTTTCTTGCATTCTAATGTTGGAAGACATGATTGTAAAAGCAGTATAGAATATAAGAGAGTAAATAAAAACATATAGTATCCAAATAATTTAGTTTAAATAGTTTTGAGATATTTTGATCAATGTTCTACGTATTTTAGATGTAATTTTTTGAAGATTCGTATGAACTTATTCGATTTTGATCAACATAAAAAAATACCGTCATTCCATTAGTTACATATATATATATATATATATATATATTCTTTTTAAAAAAAATATTGTTAGAGTTTTTTTAAAAAAAAAATTCAGTTTTTTTGTTTTGAAACTACATTTCATTACTTTTTAAATAATTTTTATTTTTTTTTTGTTAGATTTTTTATAAATTTCGAAAACATAAGAAATGGTAAACACTAAGAAATAGATTCTATTTTTTTTTTTTTAATTTCGGTTATATATAATTTATAAAACGGTTTGATTGACAATGAAATTAAACATTAAACTATATTTAGACCGGTTTGTTTTAAGTTTTTTTTACACATCATCAGATAAGAACTAATTAAAAAATGACACGTAATTGCAAAATAAATCTAAACGGTCTGTTTCTAGCCAAAATTCATTTTGAAGCGACACGTAAGCGAAAAGCTGTGAAACTCGCTTTAAAATGTTTTTTTTTAAAAAAAAATTCTAAAGTTTTATATAATTTCAAAACGACTTTCTATAGCTTTTTAAATAGATTATATTTTTGTTTTTTTTTAACATTTTTGTAAGATTTTTTCTAAATTTTGGAAACATAAGAAATGGTAAACACTAAAAGATATAAATTTTTTTTTTATAATTTTTTTTAGAATTTTTGGTTTTATATAATTTCAAAAATGGTTTAGTTGACTACAGAATTAAGCACTAAACCATATTAATTTAAACCACTTCGTTTTAGGTTTCGATTTTGATAACTGTTTAATGTGTTTTAAACATCACAAATACCGTCATTCTATTATATATATATATATATTTTTTTTTTTTTCTTTTTTAAAAAAAACTTTTTGTTAGAGTTTTTTTTTACATTTTAAGTTTTTTTTTTTGTTTTGAAATGACATTCCATTACTTTTTAAATAGTTTATAATTTTTGTTTTTGTTAGATTTTTTTCTAGATTTCGGAAACATAAGAAATGATAAAAAAAAATTTCGGTTATATAAAATTTTAAAACCGGTTTGATTGACTATGAAATTAAACATTAAACCATACTTAGACCGGTTTGTTTTAAGTTTTTTTTTACACATCATCAGATAAGAACCAATAAAAAAATAATATGTCATTGCAAAATAAGTCTAAACGGTCTGTTTATAGCCAAAATTCGTTTTGGAGCTGACACGTAAGCGAAAAGCTGTGAAACTCACTGTAAAACATTTTTTATTTAATATTTTCTAAGATTTTATATAATTTCAAAACGACATTCTATAGCTTTTTAAATAGATTCTATTTTTTTGTTTCTTTTAACATTTTTGTTAGATTTTTTCTAAATTTTGGAAACATAAGAAATGGTAAACACTAAGAGATATAATTTTTTTTTTTTTTAAAACTTTTTTTTTTTAAAAAATTTTAAAAAAATTTTGGTTTATATGATTTCAAAAAAGTTTTGGTTGACTACAAAATTAAGCACTAAATCATATTAATTTAAACCGGTTCGTTTTAAGTTTTTTTACACATCATCAGTTAGGAACCAATTAAAAACTGACACGTAATTGCTAAATAAGACTAAACAATCTTTTTGTAGTCAACACTCATTCTGGAGCTGACACGTAAGCGAAAAGCTCTGAAACTTGCTGTGAACACGACACGTAAGCAAATCACTACACAAATAAGTATATAGATTACCTGTTAGATTCATTTGAAATATGATTTCAAAAGTTCGAACCAATCACCTAGAGTTTGCGGGATGAACTCTAGGTTCAAGGAAAACAATAAAGAAGCTCATGTCAATCTATATTTACGAACAATAACTCAAATATATCCATAGAAAAAATTTAATAAAGAGAAACACGAATATCTAATGCAGAAGTAACAAATTTTATATATAGAATCACAAAGCAAACAAGGAACACAAATATGATATCTCGATGACAAATCGCATAGAGAGTAAAACATGGGTTAAATAATAAGATAGCTGTGATGCATAGAAAAAAGCATAAATATTTGACCGGTTAGCATAAAAGAATCCCGATCGGAACAAAACGATTAAAAGATTAGCATGGAAGAATAACCAACTAAACAAAATATATAATTTAAATCAGATCAGGATATCTAAAAGATGTATTCGTGAGGTGGACGTTTTTTGTAAAAGTTGCTAGACCTTAGAAGACGGTTGTTTTATGTAAATATATATAGGTGATACAAGTATATATAGTAGGATGATATGTTCATAAGTTGCATCATTTAGGTTGCATAATTCATTCTAAATCATGTTTTATTCCATGCATTTTAGGTCCTTAGGGGTTTGTTTTAGAACTTAGGAGATGCATTAGGTCCCAATGAGTCTTTGCATGTTTTGAGTGTTCATCAGGTGTATTTGGAGCTGAAAAGATGAATCCAGGAGGTGGAATGGTGAACAAAGCTTGAAAAGTGGTAAAATTGGGTTTAAGGAGGTTCTCGCCCATTCTCGCTGACCAGGAAGGTTTTCTCGGCCATTCTCGCGTACCAGGAAGGATTTTATCGGCCGTTTTTACGTACCGCGGGTAGACTTTATCGGCCAAAACGCGAACCGGCTAAAGGATTTCTCGGCCAAAAACTCCGGGTGCAGACACGTTTCCGAAATCGCCTGTCCGGGGAACCTTCCGGTCCGATTCAGATGTCGGGTGCTTCATCAAAGTTGGAGAGGGTTGAATCACGGTTCCACAGAAAGTGGAATCACTGGATTCGGACGCGTGAGAAGAAAGTTAAGCTCGGCGGAAGAAATCCTTGTCTCGCTGCTGTTTTGGACCGAGCCGATAAGCCCTGAAGAATGCGAAGGACGGTGCACTTCCAGGCCGATTCAGTTTCCGAGGCCTTCATGAGAATCAGAGACATTTGAGTCTTCTTTCCAGAAAATCCGAGATCATTCAATTCGGAGCTATGAGCAGAAAGATACGGTCTCCGGAATGGGCACATGTATAGACGTCTCCCTCTGATCGTGTAAATGCACTGCAAAGATGAGCCCTCCAGGAAGCCTTCCACTTTCCAAGCACCGAAGCGTCCTTCACCAAAGTTGGAGATAAATGAGTCCTATGTCTTCTGCAACCGGAATCACTTAATTCGGACAAGTTTTGTGGAAGTTACACTCTCCGGAATGCAAAGTGATCCAGACAGCCCTGAATGACTAAGTTAAACATGCCGCGATGGAATGCCACGGCCCACACTTGGCCGTGGCAACTTTTGCACACCCTCGGCGAATGACACGATCTTCATGCCACGGTCTACACTTGACCGTGGCAAACAAACACTTGGCTGGGAGGAACTGAGCAAACATTCGGTGATTGACACGGCCTGAATGCCACGGTCTAGGACTTGACCGTGGCAACATCTGCAAACCTTCGGCGAATGGCATGATCTTCATGCCACGGTCTGGGACTTGACCGTGGCAAACAAATACTTGGTTAGGACTTTACAAGAATGCGGGTTTTGGCACGACCAGAATGCCACGGTCTAGGACTTGACCGTGGCAACTTTGTACACCTTCTCGGCATTTGACACGGTCTAAATGCCACGGTCTAGGAGTTGACCGTGGCAACTCTTTACACACCTTCGGCGATTGACACGGGAATAATTCCACGGTCTGGGACTTGACCGTGGCAACTTTTACACATCTTCGGCGTTTGACACGACCACTTGCCACGGGTTTTGGACGAGGCTTGTTAGACCATGGCATCAAAATGCAGCCAAGAACACGCGAGAAAGCGTTGCCACGGTCAGGTTGCCACGGCCACACCAAGAACACACTTGACCGTGGCAAACCCATCTTCACCCACCAAAACCGGGTCAGTACCCGGTTTGTTCCGGGTTGACCCGGTTCGCCCAAGACACCTATATATTGTTTTTAGACCTAATTTGGAGAACACCTTTTATCTACTTTTAGTTTCTTTTCCTCTTTGGTGAAAAACCACTTGATACACTTTGTTTTTATAGTTTAATATCGATTTGGAGTTTCTTTTCATCTTGTTCCATCATTTCTTATCATCAAATCACACTTCTAATCATGATTAACAACACATCTTGCAAAGGATCTAGTGTGTTGATCATGATTAGTGAGTAATCCCATATTAAGGTCTTAGATATGTAGATTAGGGTGCTTAAGTGGTAGATTAGTGAGCTTAGGGGTTAGATCATGCATATTCCATTCTCTACAACTTGTTCTCTATGCTAGATCCATACAAATCATATGTGGTCTAGATTGTGGGCATTTCATGCACCAAAAGTGTTTGATGAAATGCCTGAACCAAAGTTGTTAGAGGTTTAAGTATTATTCATCATGAGAATGATTGTTTATATGCTTAAATGACAGATTAAACTGATTCTTAATGCTTGTTAACTCATGTTTCACTGATGATGATTCGGTTAGAAACTGTTTTAGCATAGGAGTTAATACCTTCATGAGAGGATTAACTTAATTAAAGATGTTTATATTGAATGGCTTGCTTGATCATATGATTCATTAGCTCATTAGTTTATCACTGAAGGCACCCTAATCCACTATCATGTCTAAGACCTTTCTCATCATCATTCATATATTCTCATCATTTGTCATTGTTTAGTTCTTGTTTAATCATTTTTCATTAGTCTTTAATTCCTGTTTAAGTTTGTAGTTGTCTCTAGATAATCAAAACCCACTCTTGTTTGCTTGAATTAAGAACATAATCACATAGTTTAGTGTCTAACACCATATCTTTATTGATAAACCTCTTTGTGCTACTTTGACAAGGGGATTGATAGCCCTGAGACCCTAAAAAGTCTTGTCTATCAATTGGCGCCGTTGCCAAATTGTGGTTGGTTTAGCATTAAGCTCTGATCTGTTCTTGAGATCAAGTGCTTACTTTCTTGTTTTTACTGATTACTCTCAAGTTATGTTTGTGATTTCAGGTGTATGAACACCAGGTCTAGATCAAGAAGCTGTGGTCCACCTTTCCCTCTCAACGACAATATCAATCTTCTGGTACCAAGGAGGAGAAGGGACAGACGTGGTAGACAATTTGATCAGACTGAGATGGCAGAACAAGGAGATCACGTGGTAGATATAGAACAACCGGTTCAGGAGCAATAAGCTCAGGGTAATGGAGCTGGTAATGGAGTTGGTCAAGGGCTTCATCAGGGTAATGTTCATCAGGAACAGGTGCACCAACAAGCTTATGTCCACCAGGGACAAGCTCAATCTCATCAACAGAGGCATCAGGCCAATGTTCAGCAAAGACAACAAGTGCACCACCAACCCCAGCCCTTCCAACACCAACAAAGAAGATATGAGCAACCCCAAGTCTATGTTGGAGAGAATGACAGGGCAAATGCTCATCAGTTTGGAGCTGGAATTCAGGCACCACCTGTGCAAAACAACAACTTTGAAGTGAAGGCATCATTGCTGAATATGGTCCAGAACTCAAAGTTCCATGGGTTAGCAATGGAAGACCCTTGGAACACTTGGATCAATTTGATAAGGTGTGTGATCTGACAAAGATAAATGGAGTTTCTGAGGACAGCTTCAAGCTAAGACTATTTCCCTTCAGTCTTGGTGACAAAGCTCATCAATGGGAGAAGAATCTTCCAAGAGGCTCCATTCAAACCTGGGAGCAATGCAAGCAAGCTTTCTTATCTAAGTTCTTCTCCACCTCAAGAACTGCAAAACTGAGGAACCAAATCTCTAGCTTCACTCAGCACAGCAATGAAAGTTTTGGTGAAGCATATGAGAGATTCAGGAGCTACACAAACCAATGCCCACACCATGGGTTTAGTGAGGCTTCTCTTCTCAGCACACTTTATAGATGAGCTCTTCCCAAGATTAGAAACCAGCTGGATACTGCTTCCAATGAGAACTTTCTGGGCAAGGAGATTCATGCTGCTTTAGAGCTAGTGGAGAACTTAGCATTGAGCAATGATACCTATGGTGAAGACTATGACAGAACAAATAGGTCTGAAGGTTCAAGCTCAGAACAGAGACTCACCAGAGAAGTTAAGGAGTTGAGAAGTGAATTAGACAAGTTGAAGTTGGTAACTCACAAGCCAATGCATTTTGTTGGAGAGTATGAGGAACCATCTCAAATCTTTGAGAACATAAGTGAAGAGGGTCTCACCTAGGAGGAGCTAAACTACATTGGGAATCAGAGGTTCCAAAGATATCAGTATGGTAATGCCAATCCAAACCTTTCTTACAGGAACACCAATGTAGCTAACCCACAAGACCAGGTCTATCCCAATTCTCAAGCTCCACAGAACTTTGTTCCCAAGAACAACTTTCAAGGATCATTCCAACCCAAGAATCAGTTTGGTCAGAATCAGGGTTTTGGTCAGCAACAACAACCATTTCAAGGTCCTAGTTTCAGTACACAGCAGCAAAAGGCACCACCAGGGTTTGGTCCACCACAGTTCCAACAGCAAACGCCTGTTCAACAACAGTTTCAGTCACCAACGGTTCAACAGCAGCCACAGATGGGTACAGATATGGTTGGTATTCTGCAACAACTACTTCAGGGTCAACAGATCTTTGCAAGCCAGAATGCAGCCATGCAGCAGGAAATCAAGGAACTGAAGCAGAACCAGGCCTCAAGCTCAAGGAACCAAGGTCACCTACCTGGAAAACCAGAACCCAACCCCAAGGAATATGACAAGGCCATTACACTGAGGAGTGGGAAGGAGTTACCTGGTATTGAGAACAACAATGTGATCATTGAGGACAATGATCAAACTGAGGGGGAGGTAGCCTTAAAAGAGGATCAAGTTGCTGAGAAACCAAGGACATAAAAGGGTAAAGAGGTAGCAAAGGAACCTGAACCAGAGAAGAAATATGTGCCACCACCTCCATACCAACCCAAGCTCCCATTTCCAGGGAGATTTAAGAAGCAACTAGTGGACAAGGCAAGAGCTGTATTTGAGAAGGCACTCAAGGAGACACCACTCACAATGCCTCTCATTGATGCATTCTTAATGATGCCAAAGATGGGGAAGTTCTTGAAGGATGCCATTCTGAACAAGACAAAAGAGCTTCAAGGCATGGTAGTACTAAGTCTTGAATGCAGTGCTATCATTCAGAAGAAGTCCATTCCAAGGAAGTTAACTGATCCAGGGAGCTTCACACTCCCTTGTGCCATTGGACCTCTTCTATTCTCTGGATGTCTTTGTGATCTCGGAGCATCAGTCAGCTTGATGCCATTCTCCATAGCAAAGAAGCTGGGCTTTAGAGTCTTCAAGCCTGCAAGGATCTCTCTTATCCTTGCAGATAGATCAGTTAGATTGCCTGTTGGTATGTTGGAAGATCTACCTGTTAAGATTGGTGGTTTTGAGGTTCCAACTGATTTTGTTGTGCTGGAAATGGATGAGGAACCAGTAGATCCTCTTATCTTGGGCAAGCCATTCTTAGCAACTGCAGGAGCTATTATTGATGTGAGAGGTGGGATAATAGAGCTTCAACTTCGGTCTGAAAAGCTCAAGTTTGATGTGAATGAGATGATGAAGAAACCCACCATTGAAGGTCAATGTTTCTATGTGGAGACAATGGATCAGTTGGCTGATGAGTTGCTTGAGGAGCTGAACACTGAGGATCCTCTTCAAGCTGCTCTAACTCAAGAACAAGGAGACAATGGGCTCTTAGCTGAAGAAAGTGAAGGGTATAAGCTGTATTTGGACAATGCAAGAGAGCTGGGTCCTGAGACAAGGTTTTTGGAGCTGGAACAAAGTGGCTCTGAAGTCTTAGCTATCAAAGGATCAGACACCAGCCAAAGCAGCTTGGACCAGGATTGGAATGAGGCTGATGCACCCCCTGTTGAGCTCAAGCCTCTACCAACAGGGCTCAGGTATGCTTTCTTGGGCTTAAACTCCACATATCCTGTCATCATCAATGATAGCCTATTAGAGGATCAAGAGAGTGCATTGCTTAGTGAAATAAGAAAGTTCAGGAGAGCCATAGGATATTCTTTGGCTGATATTAGAGGGATCTCTCCTGACATTTGCACCCACAGGATCCACCTAGAGGACCAATCTATGTCCTCTATTGAGCATCAACGACGACTTAACCCCAACCTTAGGGAAGTGGTTAAGAAGGAGATACTAAAACTTCTTGAGGCAGGGATAATTTACCCGATCTCTGACTCAAGATGGGTGTCTCCTGTTTATGTTGTACCCAAGAAGGGTGGGATCACAGTGGTGAAAAACGATAAGGATGAACTCATAGCTCAAAGAACCATAACCGGCCATCGCATGTGCATTGACTATAGGAAATTGAATTCTGCTTCTAGAAAAGATCATTTCCCTTTACCATTCATTGATCAAATGCTTGAAAGGCTAGCTAATCATCCTTATTTTTGTTTTCTCGATGGGTACTCTAGATTTTTTCAAATTCCCATAGATCCAAGAGATCAAGAGAAAACAACATTCACATGCCCTTATGGCACTTATGCTTATAGGAGAATGCCCTTCGGTTTATGTAATGCACCGGCCACTTTTCAAAGATGTATGATGCACATTTTCTCTGACATTATTGAAGAGAAAGTTGAGGTGTTCATGGATGACTTTAGTGTCTATGGCTCCTCCTTCTCGGATTGTCTCTCAAATTTGTCACAGGTCTTGGAGAGATGTGAGCAGCATAACTTGGTGTTGAACTGGGAGAAGTGCCACTTCATGGTACAAGAAGGAATAGTTCTTTGGCACAAGATATCGGAGAAGGGCATAGAGGTTGACAGAGCAAAAGTAGAAGTAATGGTGAACCTGCAAACCCCCACTTCAGTCAAAGGGATAAGGAGTTTCCTTGGGCATGCAGGGTTTTACAGAAGATTTATCAAAGACTTCTCAAGAATTGCCAGGCCCTTGACAAGACTGTTAAGTAAAGAAGTGGATTTCATCTTTGATGCTGAATGTGAAGAAGCCTTCAAATTGATCAAGGAGGCATTGGTTAGTGCACCAATAGTTCAGGCACCAGACTGGTCCCTTCCTTTTGAGGTCATGACAGATGCATCTGATTTTGCTGTTGGAGCAGTGCTTGGGCAAAAGAAAGACAAGAAGCTGCATGTCATCTACTATGCCAGTAGAACACTTGACTCTGCACAAGAGAAGTATGCTACTACTGAGAAGGAAATGCTGGCAATAGTCTTTGCCTTTGATAAATTCAGAAGCTACCTGGTGGGATCAAAAGTCATTGTATATACTGATCATGCAGCCTTCAGGTATCTGATGACCAAGAAAGATGCCAAGCCAAGACTGTTAAGATGGGTTCTTCTACTTCAGGAGTTTGATATGGAAGTACAGGACAAAAAAGGGGATAGAAAATGGAGCTGCAGACCATCTTTCTAGGCCGAGGATTGATTCTGAAGTCCCTCTCAATGACAGCCTCCCTGAGGAATCACTGATGGTGCTCCATTCCTACTTGGAGTTTGAAGAAGTAGAGAGCATTCAAGAGAGGAGGATGCCTTGGTTTGCAGACATAGTGAACTATCTTGCATGTGGGGTGGAGCCTCCTGAATTAGATGCTTACAAGAGGAAGAAGTTCTTCAGAGATGTTCAAAGGTACCATTGGGATGAGCCCTACCTCTATGTCCTGAACAAAGATCAGCTGTATAGAAAGTGTCTTGCTGAGGAAGAGATGCAACCTGTGTTGCAAGAGTGTCATGGTTCAGCTTTTGGAGGTCACATGGGAGCATTCAAGACTGTGGCCAAGGTTCTTCAGAGTGGGTTTTGGTGGCCCACAATGTTCAAAGATGCTCAGTTGGTGGTTTCAGCATGTGATGCCTGTCAGAGGCATGGGAACATATCCAAGAGGAGTGAGATGCCTCAAAACCCCATTCTAGAAGTTGAGAACTTTGATTGCTGGGGGATTGACTTTATGGGGCCCTTCGTTTCATCCTATGGGAATCAGTATATACTTGTTGCTGTGGACTATGTGTCCAAATGGGTTGGGGCCATTGCTTCCCCTACCAATGATTCCAAGGTTGTAGTGAAGCTGTTCAAGAGCATTATCTTCCCAAGATTTGGAGTTCCAAGGGTTGTTATCTCTGATGGAGGATCTCATTTTGTGAACAAGACTTTGGAGGGTTTGTTGAGAAAGCATGGAGTGAAACACAAGGTAGCTACTCCTTATCATCCTCAACCTAGTGGCCAGGTTGAGGTATCTAATAGATAGATCAAAGCCATTCTTGAGAGGACTGTTAACTCAAGCACAAAAGATTAGAGCAAAAGGCTAGATGATGCATTGTGGGCTTGTAGGACTGCCTTTAAAACTCCAATTGGGACATCACCTTTCAGTCTGCTATATGGGAAGAGCTGCCACCTTCCTGTTGAGTTGGAGTACAAGGCTATGTGGGCTGTGAAGTTGTTGAACTTTGATATCAAGACAGCTCAAGAGAAAAGGGTCATGCAACTACATGAACTTGAGGAGATTAGGCTTGAGGCTTTTGAGAGCTCAAAGATCTATAAGAAGAAGACCAAAGCTTTGCATGATCAAAAGATTTTGAAAAGGGAGTTCAAGGAAGGAGATCTAGTGTTGCTGTTCAACTCTAGGCTTAAGTTGTTTCCAGGAAAACTTAAGTCTAGATGGTCTGGTCCCTTTAAGGTTCTTGAAGTCAGGCCATATGGAGCTGTTGTCTTGGAAGGAAAGAATGGTCAAGAGTTTGTGGTAAATGGTCAAAGGATTAAGCACTATTTGGTTTCATAGAAGAAGGAGGAGGCTACATCAGTTCCCCTTCTTGACCCACATACTCTAGTCCTATATCATGAATGAGCATGCCACTAGCAACAGTCTAAAAGCACACAGTCAACTATCATTGATTCATGTTCACCATTCTCTTTAAAACGTATTTTGTTTTGAAAACCATTTTTGAAAAACTTTAAAAAAAATGCAAATAGTGTTGATAATGCAAGACTCATGAAAGAAAAATGATTAGAAAGGGATGAAATCCTCCCACTGACTTATATCACACTGTCCCCAGTGTGAAACAAGTCGAGCTTGGATGAGAAAAATGCATAGATAATCAAATTTGGTAAGCTAAAGAGAACTTACCTGGATCCGGGATGATGATGGAGATGGACCGGATCCAATCGGGAAGATGTGGGAAGGTGATAAATGGTGATGGGAGGCGGTGGGAAGTGAAGAATGAGGTGGAATGGGGCTTGGTGAGGTGGAATGAGGTGAAGTGGGTGATTTGGGGTAAGGTGTCATCTGAACGACTGTTGGCCGTGGTCAGAGCTTACGCGATCACGGTGAACCTGTGCCTGGTCGCGGTCAGAAAGACGCGGCCATGGTCAAACTGGGCTTGGCCGCAGTCCGAACTCCTGCGACCGCAGGGGCTTAATTGCGGCCTGTTTCCTGCTACTTCTTGGTTCCTGCTGGGCCGAGAAGTCAGGGACCATCATTCTTTTTGGTTTTTTTTTGGTTTTTTTTTATTTTTTTGGCTTTTGTATTTATAAGAAACACCTGAACCAAGAAAAAAAATCAATAGAAAAAGAAAGAAAAATCCTAAAGAAAACAATACCTAAATGAGTTGCCTCCCATTAAGCGCTTCTGTTTTAAGTCATTTAGCTCGACTTTGGTGTAGGACGCGACTTAGTCCAATGAGTAAGACCTTGTCCTAAGACAATCTTTTTAGAAATCTCCTTATTTTGCCTAGCAGGTTCTTCGTCACTCCAAAACTCTTCTTCAAACTCTTATGTTGCAAGACGTTTTACAGCTTTGCTGTTGTAAGGGACAGCTTCTATAAAGACATATTTGTCGATATTAGCAAATGAGATCCTCCGGTTTGGCCAGTCCATGATGGCTCCAGAAGTTGCTAAAAAGGACCATCCGAGAATCACTGGATGTGCTAGGTCTCTTGTTTCGACAATGTAGTAATCGACAGGCACAATGCCATCTCCTATTCTCAGAAGAATGTCATGGGCTATTCTTTTAGGTTTTGCATTGGAATCATCAGCCAGACTAATCTTCGCCCTAGTCCTGTGCAGGTGTTTAATACCAAGTCTCAAAGTAATTGCCTTGGACATCATGTTGAGAAAAGCTCCAGAATCACAAAGTATATTGTTAAAGATTTCACCCTAATTAAACAAGAGATGAGAAACTGACATTGACCTTCGATTTTGTGAAGTGTTCGAACAAATCTACCTCTTCTGGCTTAATTGAACAAGTCTTTTATTTCAAGAATGGATTCCTTGCTCTCACAGAAGTAATGGCCTATCATGAAGTCTTTACAAGCTCTGGCAAAGGTGATTCCTTCAGGCAAGTTTCAAATTACATTATTGAACTCACCAAGCTTTTCTTTGCTGATTTTGTTGGTGTAATAGTTGCATTCTTCAGGTTTTTGAAGGTGAATTGCATAGAAAGCTGCTTCTGGTGATGTTAGGTATCGAGCTCGCATAAAGTACTTATGGATGTCCTCTTTAGACTCCTTATAGTATCTGAAAAAGACCTGCAAACTACCAAGCTCTAGACAGCATCGAAGCTTCGGTGGCAGGGAGTGTCTTGACGAGGTTGTTAGACTCTATGAGCTTTTCTCTACTGATACTGTTGGTAATCCACTTGACTTCTGCTGTACTGCTCTCTGAGGAGTATCCTGTATCCGGATCTTCTACGAACAAGCCATACTCTTCATCTTCAGAGTATTGTTCTTCATACTCATCTTTGCAAGACAAAGCCATGTTGCAGCGTAATGGCTTGTCTTCGTATTCAGATTCTTGAGTGCTGATGGAGTAAATTAGTTGCTAAAAGAGGGGTCTAGCTACTCCAGAAGGTGCATCAGACGAGCAACCACTTGTATGAGCCGAACGGGGCTGTTTTGGGACGTTCTGACGGCTGGCTGTGACTGCAGGGGACGCGACCGTGGGAAACCGGCTGTGGGCTGCCAGTAGGCCAAGCACGACTGCGGGAGAACGCTTCTTGGCCATGGTCACAGGTGACACGACCGGGGGAGAGCGTCTCCGAGTTGAGTTGCTGCAATTGCTTGCTCCTTTGCTTCCTGAATGATCTCCTGGGTCTTCTGGCTGCTTAGTGTACTTCCTCTCTGGGCTAAAGTCTTTAGTTTGGGTGCTGGACTCTGCTCTCCAAGTCCTTGCATGATCTCCTCAACCTTTTCTTCAACTTCATCAAAAGCATAAACAACCTTATCCATTGTTGAATCAAGCTCTTCGGTTTTGTCAATGACTTTGTATACCTTCTCCGAAACTTCGACCGTGAAGTTGTAACACTCGTTCTTAGCTTTGTTGAGGGCCTTGTCCACATCATCGAGTTTGAAGTCCCGGATCTTGTTCTTAGTGTTGCGAAGCTCGTAGGTGTGCTTCACTTGTTCTTCCTCCATGCTGTCAAATCTAGCGATCAAGACTGCGTCTTTTATTGCTCGTTCTATTGATTTGACCTGGGAAGCGAGATCATCAATCTTCTCGTTGAAAAGCTTCGATATGCCATTGATTCTCTCATTAAGAGCGGCTGTAGTAACTGCCTGAGCTTCAATGAACTGCTTGATTACGGCTTCAAGTTGCTCCAGCCGATTACTGATCTGGACGTTCTCATCCTGCTGGAGTATTTGGTGAGTTAGGCGATGCATAGGTGGTCTAGGGTTTAGCATTGGAGGCGTGTAGGGAGCGTCCAGGAATGCTCAGTAGTTCGGATTTGAGTTTCGAACTTCGTTGAAGAGGTCGCGTATGTATTGCTCTTCTCTGTGTCTGGTGGCTTGAGGAGTGTTGTAAATACCTCCCTCGTAGTAGGGATTTCGATTTATAGGGTTCATTGCTTTGAGAACTGACACAAAAACAACCGAAAAATAGAAATAACCAGAAAAGGGTTCTAGAGTCGATTTACCAACCTTTCTAAGGGTTCTGCGGAAAAGAAAACGCTTGCTTTCCCCGTCAACGGCGCAAAAAACTTGATGTCGCGGTGTGGGTGCGTGTCAAGTTTTACCCTAAAAGAAATCAAGAGCCGCAAGTGCACATGTCAACAATTGTAGTACTTAGGGATCAAATCCACAGGGAAGGAGGATCTTTCCTGCAAAAGCTTTCAAAGAAAAATAAGGAAATCTAGAACCAGGCGATTTTTGTAGGGGTTTTGGTGGTATCTTTAAAACGTAAAAACTAATCTTAACGGGAAAATACAGGAATTAAAATGACCTAATAATTAAACTTAAAACAATCGACTAAAAACGAGAAAACGGCTAGACCTAATTGCTTGAATGAAAATCGACTAGGTGAATGAAATACTAGACTAAAAACTTGAATGAAAATCGGTGTAAAACTTATAAAATCGAGAAGCTGGGTTGATATATTCATAAATTGCATCATTTAGTGTACATATTTTAGTCCAAATCATGTCTTATCTCATGCATTTTAGGTCTTTAGGCATTGTTTTAGGACTTAGGAAATTACATTAGGTCCAAGAGAGTTTTGCATGTTTTGGAGTGTTAAACAAGTGTTTTTGGAGCCAATTTGGAGTGGAGGATGTGATTCAGATGAAGAAATGGAGTTGGAATGATCAAAAATGGTGAAAAGGAGCAATTTTGGGTTTCTCGGCAAAATGCTGTACTGAAGGTCGAAGATCCTCGGCCAAAATCATTCCTGCGGGTAGCTTTCTCGGCCAAAAACACGTGCCGCGGTCAAGTCTCTCGGCCAAAAATCCCGGGTGCAGATACATCTCCGAAATCGCGTCACCGGAAGATCTTGCCGGCCGATTCAGCTGTCGGAGTCTTCATAACAGTTGGAGATAATTGAGTCAAGAGTTCAAAACAGTTAGAAACAAAGCATTTGGACCACGGAGCCGAAAGATATGGTAATCGGAAGACAGACCTCTCTCGCATCCATTCCGGAGCAATCCGATACTCCTGAATGATCGCCTGTGCGGGGAACCTTCCGGTCCGATTCAGTTGTCGGAGGCTTCATAAAAGTTGGAGAAGATTGGATCATGGTTCCATAGCAAGTGGAATAATAGAATTCGGACGCGTGAGCAGAAAGTTGAGCTCGTCGGAAGAAACCCCTGTCTCGCTGCCGTCTTGGACCGACCCGATGAGCTCCGAAGAATGCGAAGGACGGCGCACTTCCAGGCAGATTCGGTTTCCATGGCCTTCATAATAATTAGAGATATTTGAGTCCTCTTTTTATAACGTGAAAGATCATTCAATTCGGAGCTATGAGCAGGAAGATACGGTCTCCGGAATGGACACATGTCTAGACGCCTCTCTCTGATCCTGTAAATGCACTGCGAAGATGAGACCTCCAGGAAGCCTTCCACTTCACAAGCGCCGATAGTTTCTTCACCATTGATTGAGTTGAATGAGTTATCTTTCTCATGGAACTGGTTTTAGGTCATTTGGAGTTATGAGCTGAAAGTTACACTGAACAGAAGAGAAGCTGGTCAATTCGGGTTTTAAGAGATGCGACTGTAAGCTAAGTGTTGTGTCCTACCTCGGCGTGA